>NC_058081.1:137023068-137323068 GCF_014858855.1 Bufo gargarizans
AAGCTAACGGAGGCCATGTCGGCTACAGGCAGACTGTGTGCCGGGGTATGGAGAAATAAGGCAGTCCACTAAGGGGGGATGAGGAGGAGAGAGGTGGAGGCAGTAACTGCAGCTGAGAAAGTGGAGGGTCAAGGTGGGAGGAAGTCTGCAGTATTATGTACTAGCGTTGTAATGGTGGATTTCCATGGTCTACCCCAAGCATGCTCAACCTGCGGCCCTCCAGCTGTTGCAGAACTACAACTCCCAGCATGCCGAAACAGCCTACAGCTATCAGCCTACAGCAGGGCATTGTGGGAGTTGTAGTTTTACAACAGCTGGAGGGCCGCAGGTTGAGCATGCCTGGTCTACCCAATTTAACCACCTCCGGACCGCCTAACGCACATGTGCGTTCCGGAGGTGGCAGCGCTGCGCACAGTCACGCATATACGCGTCATCTCGCGAGACGCGAGATGACGCGAGTATGCGCCCGCGCGTGCGCAGTTCGCGGCGGCATTTCATCGAGAGGTATTTCGTCAGCAACCTGCCAGCCAATGATCGTGGCTGGCAGGTTGCTGATTTTTAAAAAATCCAATCAAAGTGCCAGATAGCAGATCATATTTGTAAATATGATCTGTTATATGGCTGCCTGCTCCTCTGCTGGTTCTTTTCGTCGGTTGGATCCAGCAGAGGAGCAGGCTTCACAGTGAGTACACCAAACACTACACTATAGCCCCTGATCACCCCCCTGAACCCCTATTAACCCTTTGATCACCTCTTTGATCACCCCTGTCAATCACAAGTGAAAAGAAAAAAGTGATCAGTGCAAACTGTCACTTTTTTTTTTCACTGTTATTGACCGTTAGGTTTTAGGTATAGTTTAGGTCCCTTGGTTAGGTAGTTAGCGATCAGTTAGCGCCCAGCCCACCGCACCGCAGTCCGTTATTCGCTGATTAGCGTATCGCTAATCAGCATTTGTACTTTTATAGTATCTGGAAGTGATCAAAACTGATCACGGTCAGATCTATAATAGTACTAGTGTCACTTTAGTTCGCCCTCCACCCAAAACGCAGTGTTTGCCCGATCAGGCCTGATCGGTCGCCCACACGTGCGTTCGCCCACATCCGCCCCACCGCAGTGACAAAAAAAAATTTTTTTTTGATCACTGCACATTCACTTTACACGCACTGCGGCGATAAAAAAATCAGTTTTGATATTTTTTATCAACCGCAGCGGCCTCCGGTACTTCGCTAGCCTCCCCTTTGTAAGACAGGCTTGCTTTTTTTTTCTTGGGTAGTCTCAGGGAATACCCCTAAATTTAGTTGCCCACATGTCAAACAGGGGGTATTCCTCTGAAGAGGCCTACAGGCTTCTGACCCAGTCGGATGAGGAGTGGGAACCCTCATCTGATGAATCCAGCGGGTCAGAATACGAACCTGTAGAAAGCAGTGGCTCTCTGACCCAAAGTTCGGACGAGGAGGCTGAGGTCCCTGATACCACCAGGCGTACCCGGCCCCGTGTCGCTAGACCGCAGGTTGCGCAGGATCCGCTTCAAGAGCAGCAGAGTGGGGCTGGTGCTGTCGGATTACGTGGTGAGGCATACACCAGCAGCCCAGCCCTCCCTGGACCTAGTACCAGCACTGCCGTACAACCTGGTGAAGTAGCGAGCACCAGAAGGGCAGTTGAAGCTGGTACGGTGGCACGTGCAGTAGTGACCCCGTCGCAGCCACCGCAAAGACGTGCCCGTAGAGCCCCTAGAATCCCAGAGGTGCTGGCAAACCCTGATTGGCAGTCCCCAACTTCAGCCGCACCTGTAGTTTTCCCTTTCACTGCCCAGTCTGGAGTTCGGGTTGAGACGGCTCAGATCGGTTCGGCCCTGGGATTTTTTGAGCTGTTCTTGACTGCGGAGCTTTTAGATATAGTTGTGGCCGAAACAAACAGGTATGCCACACAATTTATCACCGCTAACCCGGGAAGCTTTTATGCCCAGCCTTTCCGGTGGAAACCAGTCCAAGTTTCCGAACTTAAAACTTTTCTGGGCCTCCTCCTCAACATGGGCCTGACAAAAAAGCATGAATTGAGGTCATATTGGTCCACGAACCCGATTCATCACATGCCCATGTTCTCTGCTGCCATGTCCAGGGCACGTTTTGAGGCCATCCTGCGGTTCCTGCACTTTAGTGACAACACCGCCTCCCGTCCCAGGGGCCACCCTGCTTTTGACCGGCTCCACAAAATTCGGCCCCTCATAGACCATTTCAACCAGAAATTTGCAGATATTTATACCCCAGAGCAAAACATCTGCATAGACGAGTCCCTGATACATTTTACCGGGCGCCTTGGCTTCAAACAATACATCCCAAGCAAGCGCGCCCGGTATGGGGTCAAATTGTATAAGCTCTGTGAAAGGGCCACAGGCTATACCCACAAATTTCGGGTCTATGAGGGAAAAGATCAGACCCTGGAGCCGGTCGGTTGCCCTGACTACCTGGGGAGCAGTGGGAAGACAGTTTGGGACTTGGTGTCACCCTTATTCGGCAAGGGGTACCATCTTTATGTGGACAATTTTTACACAAGTGTGGCCCTCTTTAGGCATTTGTTTCTAGAACGGATTGGCGCCTGTGGTACCGCGCGAACTAGTCGCGCGGGCTTCCCCCAACGGCTCGTTACCACCCGTCTTGCAAGGGGGCAGAGGGCCGCACTGTGTAACGAAGAACTGCTCGCGGTGAAATGGAGAGACAAGCGTGACGTTTACATGCTCTCCTCCATTCACGCAGACACGACAATACAAATTGAGCGAGCAACCCGTGTCATTGAAAAGCCCCTCTCAGTCCACGACTATAACCTCCACATGGGAGGGGTCGACTTCAATGACCAGATGTTGTCTCCGTATTTAGTTTCCCGACGCACCAGACGCTGGTATAAGAAGGTGTCTGTATATTTAATTCAATTGGCTCTGTACAATAGTTTTGTTCTCTACAGTAAGGCTGGGAGAACTGGATCCTTCCTCAAATTTCAGGAAGAGATCATCGAGAACCTCCTGTATCCAGGAGGTTCCGTGGCCCCAACCACCAGTGTAGTTAGCCGTCTACACGAGCGACATTTCCCCAATGTCGTTCCTGGTACCTCAACCCAACCGTCACCCCGAAAAAGATGTCGTGTCTGTAGCAGGAGTGGAATAAGGCGTGACACCCGCTATTTCTGTCCTGACTGTCCGGACCACCCTGCCCTATGCTTTGGAGAGTGTTTCCGGAAGTACCACTCACAGGTACACTATTAGCATAGGGATCATCTCACCAGGACAGGCACACAGGGCTATTAGGGCCCATTCACTCACTGCTGCTGCAAACGTCTCCTTTCACATGGGACAAAGTGCATAACGCACTTCGCCACATCTTTGGGCGATTTGCGCTTTGCACATTGACCCATGGGGAAGGAGAGGTTTGTTCTATAAAGGTAAAAAAACTATAAAAAAAACAAAAACAAAAAAACAGGTAAGCAAACAGGTTAATGTTTAGTTCCAAAAGTTAAAGTTACATGTTCTGTTCCAAAGTTAATAAAATTATTGCGTTGTGGCCTGTTTTTTTTTTTTTTTTGTCTTTTTACCTTCCAGGTGGACCAACCGATCTACTAGCTGCAGCACCGATGTGCATTCTGACAGAAGCATTGCGCTGCTGTCAGATTACACGCAAGTCGGTGTATGCGGCGCTGCAAGACGGGATTTTCTCCTCTGCAGTGACAGATACGTTTGCCAAGGCATACGAGCTGAGGAGGAGGCGGCGTTCCTATGCTTTGGCAAGCACTTTGTGTATATATATATAAAAAAAAAAATCCCGGCAATGATTTATTCATCCACATCGATTGATGCGAATGGAGAAATCTGGTTTGCCAGGGCATACGAGCTAAGTGGGTATGGATGTAGGGCGGAGCTCCTATGTCCTGGCAGACGCCTTTCCCCTCCATTTTTTTTTTTTGGCAGAGATTTTTTCATCCACATTGATCGATGCGAATGAAGAAATCTGTGCCGTTCATTTTTTTCATTCAGCCCAGAGGCTGAACGGAAAAAAAAATCTCATTACCTGTATGCTCAATATAAGGAGAATAGCAGAAACTCCTAATGCTGGCCATACATGTAATGATTGCGGAGACCCTCAAATGCCAGGGCAGTACAAACACCCCACAACTGACCCCATTTTGGAAAGAAGACACCCCAAGGTATTTGCTGAGGGGCATATTGAGTCCATGAAAGATTGAAATTTTTGTCCTAAGTTAGCGGAAAGTGAGACTTTGTGAGAAAAAACAAAAAAAAATCAATTTCCGCTAACTTATGCGAAAAAAAAAAAAATTCTTTGAACTTGCCAGGCCCCTTATTGGATACCTTGGGGTGTCTTCTTTCCAAAGTGGGGTCACATGTGGGGTATTTATACTGCCCTGGCTTTTTAGGGCCCCTAAAGCGTGAGAAGAAGTCTGGGATCCAAATGTCTAAAAATGCCCTCCTAAAAGGAATTTGGGCCCCTTTGCGCATCTAGGCTGCAAAAAAGTGTGACACATCTGGTATCGCCGTACTCAGAAGAAGTTGGGGAATGTGTTTTGGGGTGTCATTTTACATATACCCATGCTGGGTGAGATAAATATCTTGGTCAAATGCCAACTTTGTATAAAAAAATGGGAAAAGTTGTCTTTTGCCAACATATTTCTCTCACCCAGCATGGGTATATGTAAAATGACACCCCAAAACACATTCCCCAACTTCTCCTGAGTACGGCGATACCAGATGTGTCACACTTTTTTGATGCCAAGGTGGGCAAAGGGGCGCATATTCCAAAGTGCACCTTTCGGATTTCACCGGTCATTTTTTACAGATTTTGATTGCAAAGTACTTCTCACACATATGGGCCCCTAAATTGCCAGGGCAGTATAACTACGCCACAAGTGACCCCATTTTGGAAAGAAGACACCCCAAGGTATTCCGTGAGGGGCATGGCGAGTTCCTAGAATTTTTTATTTTTTGTCGCAAGTTAGTGGAATATGAGACTTTGTAAGGAAAAAAGAGAAAGAAAAAAAAATCATCATTTTCTGCTAACTTGTGACAAAAAATTAAAAATTCTAGGAACTCGCAGTGCCCCTCACGGAATACCTTAGGGTGTCTTCTTTCCAAAATGGGGTAACTTGTGGCGTAGTTATACTGCCCTGGCAATTTAGGGGCCCAAATGTGTGAGAAGTACCTTGCAATCAAAATGTGTAAAAAATGCCCTGCAAAATCCGAAAGGTGCACTTTGGAATATGTGCCCCTTTGCCCACCTTGGCAGCAAAAAAGTGTGACACATCTGGTATCGCCGTACTCAGGAGAAGTAGGGCAATGTGTTTTGGGGTGTCATTTTACATATACCCATGCTGGGTGAGAGAAATATCTTGGCAAACGACAACTTTTCCCATTTTTTTATACAAAGTTGGCATTTGACCAAGATATTTTTCTCACCCAGCATGGGTATATGTAAAATGACACCCCAAAACACATTCCCCAACTTCTCCTGAGTACGGCGATACCAGATGTGTGACACTTTTTTGATGCCAAGGTGGGCAAAGGGGCGCATATGCCAAAGTGCACCTTTCGGATTTCACCGGTCATTTTTTACAGATTTTGATTGCAAAGTACTTCTCACACATATGGGCCCCTAAATTGCCAGGGACAGTATAACTACGCCACAAGTGACCCCATTTTGGAAAGAAGACACCCCAAGGTATTCCGTGAGGGGCATGGCGAGTTCCTAGAATTTTTTATTTTTTGTCGCAAGTTAGTGGAATATGAGACTTTGTAAGGAAAAAAGAGAAAAAAAAAAAAATCATCATTTTCTGCTAACTTGTGACAAAAAATAAAAAATTCTAGGAACTCGCAGTGCCCCTCACGGAATACCTTAGGGTGTCTTCTTTCCAAAATGGGGTCACTTGTGGGGTAGTTATACTGCCCTGGCAATTTAGGGGCCCAAATGTGTGAGAAGTACCTTGCAATCAAAATGTGTAAAAAATGCCCTGCAAAATCCGAAAGGTGCACTTTGGAATATGTGCCCCTTTGCCCACCTTGGCAGCAAAAAAGTGTGACACATCTGGTATCGCCGTACTCAGGAGAAGTAGGGCAATGTGTTTTGGGGTGTCATTTTACATATACCCATGCTGGGTGAGAGAAATATCTTGGCAAACGACAACTTTTCCCATTTTTTTATACAAAGTTGGCATTTGACCAAGATATTTTTCTCACCCAGCATGGGTATATGTAAAATGACACCCCAAAACACATTCCCCAACTTCTCCTGAGTACGGCGATACCAGATGTGTGACACTTTTTTGATGCCAAGGTGGGCAAAGGGGCGCATATGCCAAAGTGCACCTTTCGGATTTCACCGGTCATTTTTTACAGATTTTGATTGCAAAGTTGATTGCAAAGTGATTGCAAAGTACTTCTCACACATATGGGCCCCTAAATTGCCAGGGCAGTATAACTACGCCACAAGTGACCCCATTTTGGAAAGAAGACACCCCAAGGTATTCCGTGAGGGGCATGGCGAGTTCCTAGAATTTTTTATTTTTTGTCGCAAGTTAGTGGAATATGAGACTTTGTAAGAAAAAAAATAAATAAAAAAATCATCATCATTTTCCGCTAACTTGTGACAAAAAATAAAAAGTTCTATGAACTCACTATGCCCATCAGCGAATACCTTAGGGTGTCTACTTTCCGAAATAGGGTCATTTGTGGGGTAGTTATACTGTTTGGGCATTGTAGAACCTCAGGAAACATGACAGGTGCTCAGAAAATCAGAGCCGTTTCAAAAAGCGGAAATTCACATTTTTGTACCATAGTTTGTAAATGCTATAACTTTTACCCAAACCATTTTTTTTTTTGCCCAAACATTTTTTTTTAATCAAAGACATGTAGAACTATAAATTTAGCGAAAAATTTATATATGGATGTCGTTTTTTTTGCAAAATTTCACAGCTGAAAGTGAAAAATGTCATTTTTTTGCAAAAAAATCGTTACATTTTGATTAATAACAAAAAAAGTAAAAATGTCAGCAGCAATAAAATACCACCAAATGAAAGCTCCATTAGTGAGAAGAAAAGGAGGTAAAATTCATTTGGGTGGTAAGTTGCATGACCGAGCGATAAACGGTGAAAGGAGTGTAGTGCCGAAGTGTAAAAAGTGGCCTGGTCATGAAGGGGGTTTCACCTAGCGGGGCTGAAGTGGTTAAGTCAACATGGATCCTGGATTAGTAGGGTCATCAAACAATCAAGTTTTTTTAAAATTTTATTTAATGCATTTAACTTGATCTATCTCCAAGTCAGAATAACTTTTCAGTGGTTTTCTCTTTCCTAATAAGGACAAGGAGACTGTGAGCTAAGTTGCTTGGCACAAGGGCAAAAATTTTATTACAACTTTGGCAGAGTTTTGGATGGAACGTCATGCCACACAGAATATAATGGCATCTGTATCAATGGCCAGTGCCTGGTAAGACTATGTTAAATGTTTACTAAATCATTTTGAAAACATACGGTATTATTTGTGCTATAATAACATCTATATATCACATCTGCTGATAACATAGCTTCATTCAGTTTGTAGTGATTTAGGAAACACATGGAAATGAACGCTGACACAAAAAAATGCTCAGTCTTTATGGTGGAACCACAATCATTTTTCCTGTTCACATTTAAAAGTGACTCTTTGTGTTGTGACATTTACGCTGATCTTCTACTGAGGGTATTTTAAGAATTACATTTTGTTATATTCTTGTCTTCCCAGAAAGTCGGTTGTGATTTCATACTTGGGTCTAATGAGAAGACCGATATCTGTGGGGTTTGTGGAGGACAAAATGTATCCTGCCAACACCATCACAATGTCTACACTACAAAGTACCCGGCTTCTGGTAATTGTCATCCAGCACTTAGATCAATGAGAGGACAGGTCACACCGACCCAGACATCAGGGACAGAACACAGATATGCCGCTCACAGGAGCTGATTTATCTTATTGTCTCTACACATTTAAAAGGTCACAGTCTAAGGCTACATTCACATGACCATATTCATTTTGCAGACCGGAAATTGCGGATCTACAAAATACGGATGCGGTCTGTGTACATCCTGAAATTTTCCCGGGCCCACTGTAGAAATGCCTATTCTTGACCACAAAATGGACAAGAATGGGAAAAGTTCTATAATTTTTGGCACAGCCACACGGATTGGGAACAATAGAAACGAATAGGTCTGCGTGTGATCCGCAAAAAAGAGGAATCGCACGCAGACCAAAAATACAATCATGTGAGTGTGGTCTAATTCACTAACCCAAGTAGTTTCAGGGGTGTAGTGCATGTTTGATTCTTGAGTATGGCTTAATTTACATACCAGTCATTGTCAGAAACACATTAGATATTACGGTTTACAGTTGGATATAATACATTTTCAGGTAAAGATGATATAAATGGGTTTCCCAGCTTCAGAGGCGTACCAGACAACATAGGATATCTACCTGCAATAATTAAGTGATCATTACTTACCTGGGAGACCCTGCACTGCCACTCTGGTTCTCCCGACCAGAACCTGTTTACCCGGCTGCAGGGTTGACGTCATGTCGACAACACGTGACTGCTGCAGCCAATCGCTGGCCTCCACAGTGCATCAAAGAGGGCATTGATTGGCTGCAGCAGTCCTGTGTTGTCAGCCAAGTAAACAGATCCCGACCAGGAGAACCGGGGTAGTGGAGCAGGATCTGCCAGGTAAGTATTGTGTGCAATTTTATTGGCGAATCCAAAGTGTTGTCCAGTTTACTCCTAAAACTGGACAACCCTTTTAAGAAAAACATATGTTACACAACATATTGCTGCACTATGGACTATGGCATGCGTGTTCCAGACACTTCTATCTAAAATAAACTTTGTATACCATTATGCATACCTCCCAACTTTCTAAATGAGTAAAGAGGGACACATTTTTTCCGCACTAGACCATGTCTCTAACTCGGCCCAAAACATAACTATGTACCTAATCCCAACCAGTCCTCTTAATGCCCCCACATAGTAATTATTCCCCCTTCATGCCACCGAACAGTATTTATGCCCATATTGTGCCCTGTCACAGAATTATGTCCAGCTGTGCCCCCAGTAATATGCCCAGTTATGTGCCCCCTCACAAAATTATTCCCAGCTGTTACCACAGTAATATGCCCTGTTATGTGCCCCCATTAATATGGCCAGTTGTGCCCCCAGTAATATGCCCAGCTGTGCCCCCCAGTAATATGGCCAGTTGTGCCCCCAGTAATATGGCCAGTTGTGCCCCCAGTAATATGTCCAGTTATGTGCCCCTAGTAGTATGTCCAGTTATGTGCCCCCAGTAGTATGTCCAGTTATGTGCCCCCAGTAGTATGTCACAGAAAGTAAAAAAATAAACAAACACCACATACTTACCTTGTTCCTAGCAGCAGCAGGACCTCGGCTGATCTGGTCTGTGGAGGAGGTGGAGCCGAAGCTGACTGCCTGTCGGACCCGCCCCAGCACAGACAAGAGGTGTGGAGAGCCGGCAGGGAGGGAAGAATGATGAAGCAGGGAGCCGATGCCAGCTCTCTGCTTCATTATAATATAGGCAACTGTCGCTGTTTCCTATGGAAGCAGAGACAGCTGCTAGAAAGCGGGACATACCTCCCCCATACCAGGACAGCCACTGAAATCCAGGACTGTCCCGCCAGATCCGGGGCAGTTGGGAGGTATGCATTATGTAATTTTATAATGATCTTAGTTCATAGAAGACAAAACTAAGCTTTAAGAGATGACATGTATATTATCGTCTTTAGGTATGTTATTATGTGTAACACTTCCACAATAAGCCTAACATAAAATTTATATATTAATCCACTGACAATATTTGTAACAGTGTGCATTTCGTTTTTAAAGTGGATAGCACACTGACTTGTACAAGTCACTGGGACATTTAACACAACTTATTTTTTTTTTCATGGACATGTGCCCAGTGTGAGAATCTCTGCACAGGTCCTATTTTTTACCGGTTTTAAAAATGAGAATAGCCCTTTCTATTGAATATTTTTGTCCAGTTGTAAAAATGAGAATAGCCATTTCTATTGCAGAAAGTGTGCAAAAAAAAATGCAATTCACCCCGTTTGAGCCAGGGCAGACAGCAGAAAGTATCGGCAGCTCCCCTTGCCTTTTATTATGTATTATATGAAGGCCAATGATTTGAGCGGTCGCCATGTAAAAACATATTTCCTGTTCAGTTGCAGTTTTTCCAGGGGAAATGTCTGACTGGCTGTCATTATAAGATAATGTGTTTAACTGATTAATGATCGCATTATTTAATATCTTAATCCGCATAATACTACAATTCATTTCATTTACCACGTGTCACTTATTGCAAATTGTTTTTTAGCAATAAATTTCATTGTGAAACGCATGAGATCCAAAATAAACATACAGGTATACCTGTAAAGAAAGTTGGCCGGCCATGGTAGAATGGAAACAGCTGAGAACAATCCGGTTCCTCCCCGCTGTTAGTAAATGGAATTCTTCACATTCATGTTCCAATATACACAGTCACTGTGTATGCATCAGCTCTGTGTTTCATTAACCCCTGTACCTTGGTTGTGCCTGCCCGTAGAAGTCCTCCCAGTATCTCCAGGCCTGAGGGGAGTGCATAGCATTTTCTCGTTAATATGGTTCTAACGTTTTGGTAGGACTCACCTTTCCTCATTATTGTCATTTTTAGGGCTCTTTGGATACAATGAAGTGACCATGATCCCTGCAGGTGCCACTAACATTAGGGTAACTGACAAGAGCAATAATTATCTTGGTAAGTACAGGCTACAAGAGAATTCTCTAGGTATGTGGATGTCCAGAGACTAAGGCAGGCACATCTACTGCTCAACTTTATTACTTTGTCACGTGTATTAAAGTGTGCTTACACACATGTCAACTATTTTACAATGTGGACCATTAACTGTCTAATGTGTGAAAGTGACATGTTTACTGCTTGGAAGGGTTTTACTTTTACAATATTTGTTTGTGTAAACACTTCATAAATCATAAAGCACATTCATTCTCATAATAAAGCACAACAGAGATGTTCCAGACCCGTTCTGTCGGTCACTTGTCTGCTAACATTTAGTTTTCTCCATCAAGTCCTGTTATAGGGGTTTTCTGGGATTTTAATATTGATGACTTATCCTCAGGGTAGGTAATCAATATCAGATCGGCGGGGCACCCCCATCGATCAGCTGTATGAAGAGAAGGCCGCACGTCCTGCCAGCATAGCCTTCCCTTCATTGTTTACCTGCTCGCCATCAACATTGCAGCGGTCAGCAGGTGTAATTACACCTAAGCCGACACATTTATTTCAGTGGGATGGCTTGTTCCTATAAACTTGAATAGGAAGGAGCCGTCCCATAGAAGTTAATGGGATGACTTACTTGTAAATACGCCTAATCACCGCTGTAATGTCGATGGCGAGCAGGTAAACAATGAAGAGAAGGCAGCGTTCCATACACTTCAAGCAGCTGATCAGCGGGAGTGCTGGGTGTTGGACCGTCGCTGATTTGATATTGATGACCTATCCTGAGGTTAGGTCATCAATATTAAAATACCAGAAAACCCCTTTAAAGGGGTTGACCGGGATCAGAGCTGAACCCAGACATAAGCTCCCCTTCATACATTTAGCCTGTATCAGTGGAGCATCGGAGCATTTCTAGCTTTGATGCTCGCCCTTGCCAGAAGTGTTTGTTTGCTGCTGGTGACGTACCCAGCTTTTTTTCAGTATGCTAGGTGATCATGGTGATATCACCGGCACTAATGGGCAATCTATGCAGCACAGGGCAAGGGGAGCATCGGAGCTTGAAATGCCATCATGCTCCACTGATACAGGGTAAATGTGTGAAGGGGAGCTTAATTGTGTCCAAGTTAGAGGGAGTCTGTAAGCAATGTTAAACAGGCAAAACTGCTGCCAGCCTTAGGTGAGGGCTGGGGTAAGCAGTACAAATACCTGTTTGTGGAGCTTTTATCATCAGGGGTAGTTTTAATATGACATTTTATTTTAAAGGGTTCTGCTCTTGCAAGTGCCCTGGAGGTGGTGCTTCACTGTGAAGTGCTCTTTGTATTTAGCTGCTTCATAACACCTTCCCTCTACTCTGAGCAGTTCATGAAGCTCGGCTTCCAGGGCACCAGCAGGGACAGAACCTGGCAGAAAAAAACTTCATATTTACACTACCCCTGGTTATAAAAGCTTCATGAATAAAGATCAAAACTAGTGTAAAGGGAAACTGGCTTAACTGCCCATAGCAACTAATGACATTCTACCTTTCATTTTTCAGAGCTCCTTTGGAAAATGAAAGATTGGTTGCTATGGACAACTAAACCAGTTCGACTTTACAACAATGTTAATCTCCCCAATAGTTCAACATCTACAAAATAAAAATATCCATGCTTGCCTAGTAAAGAATATTAGCTTTGGCATTCTATTTTGGACAACCACCATTTCAGATTGCATGACCCCCTGAAACCATCCGATCCTCTCTGTAAAAAGTGACGGATTACATAACTCCCATTGAAACCAGTTGGCATCCATTGTTTTTACAGGTGTCACCTGCCCTCACGCCCATAGAACCACATTAGTAATAAATATGAGTCTGGGTCAGAGGCCATCACCTTTTCTGATTCAATTTGCCCTAATAGGTTTGGCATAAGCAGTCCGCATTAGGTGAACAGAGCTGCTTCTTTATGTTACAAATAGAAGGTAACAGGATGCAGATAATGAGGATCATTTATGAACAGTCTTATGACTCTTTGTGGTGTAAAAGTGTCGAACAACCCATATTTTTGCAACTTTTTAAACAGCCTTATGACAAAATTCTATATTTGTACAGTGCGTTCAACACAAAGGAGTTTAGAGGAAGTGGCAGATAACCCGGCAAATTTACTAATTTTAAGCCAGGAAAAAAGGTGTAAAGGTTGCCAAAATCTTTTCCGGCAGGTGCATAGACTACCAAAGATGCGCCTAATTTGTGATGAGGAGCTCTACATAAAGCAGGCCCATCTTCTGGCAGCAACGGCGACGTAAAATGTACAAAAAAGATCATTAAAAATAATGGTCTTAATAACTGACCCCCAATCAATTTCCTACCTTATATCAGTACAGCAGAGTATATAACGAATAGCTCTGCAGCTTTCTTGGTGTAACGTTTTGTATTCATCCCTGACCATTTACAAGATCTCTCCTTGCTGTCTGGAAACCCGTCCTCTCTTCCAATTGACATAAGTGTGAGGCTTATTTTTTGCTTTCTTTCTGTTCTTTATTGCGCCAGCATATTCCACAGGGCTGTACCGAGATTGTGATCATTCACATCTCTGTAAGAAGATCCGGACCTGTGCTGGTAGGCCATAACATAAGCAAGATCATTCCTATTCACAGGCAGCATGCAGAGGTCTTGAAAAGTTTTATAACCGTTTAGGATATTATCATTAAGATTCATTTCCATGAAATTGGAAAATTTCTTTAATATTCAAACTCATTAGCGATGTGTTTACAATAGATATAATGAGACAGACAGAAAAGGTACACATTTACAAAATCTGGCATTTTTCACCCCAGTCTTTGTTGTCACTTGCGCTGCTGAAGGATTAGCCTAATTTATGATGTGCCTTGTCATAATTTTGGCTAAACTAAGGCAGCCCTACGTATGGCGGAAAAAACTACGCCAGCTCCAAAGTGGTGTAGTTTTTCACCAGCATGTATGCCTGTTTCTAGACGTACGTTTTGGTAAACTTCGGCCCCCCCCCCCCGACGCTCCAACCCCATCCCGCCTAACTGATGAAAACTTTTAGACTCCAGCCAGGCGACTTAATATTGTCACATGACCACTCAAAAAGCTGCATAAAAATATTTGGAAATGAATCCCAACAAGTGTAATAGACTTGATTGGTAAATGTTCTCTTTAGTATTTGTTTCACCGCTGAAGTATTGTTGTAATGGGGCGTACGACTTTAATATTTGCCCTGGGGTATTTTAACTACTTCATTCTCCCACTGACAGCACAATAATTAAATTTTAGCGTGACGATGGGTGTAATGGTATGTCAGTGGAAGAGAAGAGCTTGACACTACTGTAAATTCTAAAGAATGATATTGTCACAACATGCCTCTTTAAGCTCTCCACGACTAGCTCTTTCATCTACGCATCTAAGGGGCCTCATTATTTTATCCCAATCTAGAATCATAGAGGCTGAACACATTCTTTTTTATCTAAGATATATGTCATGGAAAAAGCATTACATACTTTCCCAAAATAATCAAGGGAGGCTTGTGCTTAATCTGAGCTGAAATATCTCATTAGGAAGCATTTCAGAGCCCTCTGGCTTTTACTTAAACATATTCTTATCTGTTCATTGGAACTGTTAGACAGACAGGTAACATCTTGCCCAAGAATCAGCCTAAGAGAGGCAGACCTGATTTATTCAGCCTCATACTATGTTCTCATGCTATTTCTTACCTCTTGGGAATAAGATCTGTTTATGCCTTCATATGTGTTGAATGCTATGTATGGAAAGGAGTGCCCTAGTTATGTATGAGACAAATTATCAATCATCACATGTCCATCTCCGGATGACTGGAATTTTTTCCATCCACCAATTTTTTCCAAGTGGGTATTTTGAAAGATAAGTCAGCTAATTAGATGGCTATTTTGTATTGGTTTACCATTGCAGAATATATGATTTCCTTGGAGTGTAAAATATTTATGCAGTAATTATTGGTTTGATACCTGTTAGTAAGCGAGGGTCATGTAGGTTTTTTTATAGAGTTAATGTTATAATTTCATAGCCGTAATGAATCCCCACCAGCCCGCATATGATATCGCATAAAAAATAGTTATGTGCAATGAATGCTGCAGAGAATTTAGCTTTGCCGTCACCCTATGTAAAACATCAACACGAGAATGGAAATACAAGTGGAACACAGAAATGTCTAATCACATGGTCAGGACCATATGGTTCCTCCCCAGCAGCACCAAATACTATGATAAAGCTCAAAGTACCTCTCCAGCAGCATCAGATACTACAGTGCAGCACAATATACCTCCTCAGCAGCGCCAGATAAATACCACCATGTAGCATAAAATATCATCCCAGCAGCACCAAATAAATACCACTATGCAGCACAAAATACTGTACAAACCCAACATGGTCAATTAAATGACATAGTGCAGCACAAAATACCTGTCAGCAGCATTATCCCTTGACCACCCCTCCACCACTGACAGTAACTACCCCAATGGCAGTAACTGTCCACATTTCAGTTTCTTATCTCTGTTGCTGACTGGTAGTAGCAGTAACACTGGAGGTGGAGGGAGAGTGCTTCTCCTGCAGTTTCAGGGGATGAAGTCATCACAGCCTTTTCCTTCAACCCGTCTAACCTCAGAACTTGACTGATACTGCAGAACTTGCATTATCAGTGCAGTTCCTGTGTAATCAGTGGCACCCTGACAACCACCAGGAATCTGCCCTCTAGGTCTGGCCCTGTATAGTATATAGTAGTCATTCTGAGCTCTTAGTATTGTTTACTAAGATGAAACTATACAGAGGACCACACCTATTATGTCCAATATTATATTCCTTAGATTAGCAAAAAACAAGAGAACAGAGCTCATAGTACCAATAATAAAAATATAATTTTATTGTAACATGATTAAAAAGTGTGTATATAAAGCAATCAGTAATATGCCGTTAAAAGATGAATAGAAGCAGAAAAAGAGCGCCACCCTGGGATAGCACACGTATCGAATGTAAAAAATGGTGATCAATGGAATAGAGTGTATACGGTACAATGACCAACCAATGACCAAAAAATACAACCTAAATGATAGATGAGTCAGCGGTCAAAAGTAAACCTACACGGCAAAAAACTACAGCAGGGTTTGCATTGCAAGTGCAGCATGAATGAAATAAGAGCAAGCCACAGTAGAGACTGTGATGAATACCACCCCTCGTGTCCGCTGACGTCAACCACGTCGAGCTCACGAGACCTGGTATGATCACGGGGTTTACCAAAAACGTGAAGTTACGCCCTCCAGAGGAGCACGTAAGGTCAGGCTGGTATAGTTTACACATACACCTCCTGTCCACGCGGGCACAGAGAGGCAACAAGCTGGAAGGGCCTTTTCACTGCCGCAGTGAAAACAGCCCACACTCAGCCCGGGTAACTGCCACCAGTTTCTCGTTTGATATAAGCCCGGTCCGCTAACGGGATTATATAGGGTCAGAAACCAACCCGCGGTAGCTTATAACTAGGCCAAAACACGGACGTGGGGATTCGTGATCGAGATACAAGATAGCACAAGATTAAATTATAGATTTAATCGCTATAAGAGCACACTAGATATAACACACTATACACAGACAATATATATACAGTGGTCTGAGGTTACAGATTACAGGGTATATGGTTACAATTGGATTAAGCAGGGTGAAAGTAAGTTACCAAGTATGATGAAAGTTCCTTGGCGATGTCCTGAATCGGAGGCCACACGAGGGGCTGTGCTCTCCTGCTATTTCCTGGGTCCCTCTAAACACATGTGTAGCATGTGACCCCTCTTCAGAAAAAGACGCCCCCTACTTGCTGGCACCAGGCTTTTAACCTGCAGCTGGTCCGTCCCCTCCCTGCCTCAGGGAGGGGTCAACTCCCCCTCTTCTGGGCTGACAGTGAATGACCCACAAAACACTTTAGGGGTCATAGCTCCAGACCAGAGGGTCACAGGGAGATGGTTCTGGGACTAATGGACCTGCCTGGGTTCAGGCTACAATTAGAGCCCAAACCTGGTACCGGTAGGTGGCTTCTATGGGGAGATATGGGTATCTCCCTACCCCGACTGGGTACGAGTAAACAAAGACCATGGGACCGTACCTCGTGGCCACCGGGACACAAATATGTATCCGGTTTGCGTCTGCGGTGGCCAGGTGATTCATAATTCCTTATGAGAGGTAGGTGCCAATATGTCTAGGAAATCTCATTGATCCAGGCCAAAGCAGATACCCCCTGCTGGGGGTTTTTCCTGCAGATTCAGGTGGCTCCCAACTGCTGCACAGAGGTGTGAACTTCTCCTTGAAGCTTGGACCCCCTGAGGGGTGTCTTCCTGGCCAACTGAGTCATGCCAAGAGGTGCATAAAATTACAATCAGGGCTGGGGGCTTTGAAGCAGGGAAATCCTGTCAGCAAATGGGGGGTGTGAGGACATGGCTGACAGTAAATATTAATCCATATTCCTCACACCTCCCCCTTTTAGAGGGCGCCAGGGGGCAGCACATTCCTGTGCTCCCCCGTGCGCCCATCCGCCCCCTCTCCTTGTCGGGATAGCCCATCGGCGTTCCCGTGGTCACGGCCCCTTTTGTGGCGAATGGTCAAGTGATACTGCTGGAGAGCTAGGCTCCAGCGTAGCAGCCTCCCATTCGTCCCGGATACGGTGTTTAACCAACTGAGGGGGTTGTGGTCGGTCTCCACCGTGAAGCGGCGCCCGTATAAATACGGCTGCAACCGTTGCAGTGCCCAGACAATTGCCAGGCACTCCTTCTCCATTGTGGAGTACGCCACCTCCCTCGGCAGGAGCTTCCGACTCAGGTACAGAACAGGGTGTTCCTGGCCCGTAGTGTCAACCTGGCTGAGTACGGCACCGAGGCCGAAATCACTGGCGTCAGTCTGCACTATAAACGGCAGCGTAAAGTCGGCCGCCTGGAGTACAGGGAAGCTCGATAGGGCGGCCTTCAGCGCTCGGAAGGCCGTCTCGCAGTCGTTCGTCCAATCGACTGCGGAGGGCAGCTTCTTCTTGGTGAGATCCGTCAAGGGCTTCGCCAGGCTACTATAGTGGGGAACGAACCTCCTATAGTACCCTGCGGTGCCCAGGAAGGACATCACCTGTTTCTTGGTCCTGGGGGTGGGCCAGGATGCGATAGCATCCACTTTCCCGGGCTCTGGCTTAAGGGTCCCCCCGCCTACCCGGTGCCCCAGGTAGTGGACCTCGCTCATGCCCAGCTGGCACTTTTCTGGCTTGATGGTCAAGCCTGCCTGGTGGATCCGCCCCAGCACCTGCGTCAGGTGCTGCAGGTGATCCTCCCAGGTGGGACTGAAGACGGCAATGTCATCCAGGTACGCGGCCGCGTACCTTTCGAGTCCCTTAAGCAGCGTGTTGACCATCCGCTGAAAAGTGGCAGGGGCATTCTTCATGCCGAACGGCATCACTGTGGATTCGTACAATCCAAAGGGGGTGATGAAGGCAGAGCGTTCCCGCGCCTCCGGGGTCAGGGGAATCTGCCAGTACCCCCGGCTCAGATCCATGATGGTCAGGTACTGGGCCCCGGCCAACTGATCGAGCAGGTCATCGATGCGTGGCATAGGGTACGCATCGGTGACCGAGACAGCGTTGAGTCCCCTGTAGTCCACGCAGAACCGGGTGGTCCGGTCCTTCTTTGGGACGAGGACCACAGGCGAGGCCCAAGCGCTGTTGGATGCCTGGATGACCCCCAGCTTCAGCATCTCGTCAATCTCCTGGCGCATGTGCTGCTGCACCTCCAAGGAAACCCGATATGCTGAACGCCGGATTGGGGGGTGATCCCTAGTGTCCACGTGATGGACAGCCAACTCTGTCCTTCCGGGCTTGTTGCTGAACAATTCCCGGAAGGGGTGAAGGGTGGCCCACAGCTGGGACCGTTGGTCCGTCAAGAGCTGTTGGCCCACCTCCACATCCTCGATGGACCCACCCGCCTTCACCTGGGTGAGCATGTCCAGGAGGGTTTCCTCCTCCCCCTCCTCGGGGAGGTTGCAGACAGGGAGGGCACATTCCCCCCTCTCATGATGGGCCTTCATCATGTTCACGTGGAAGGCCTTCCGCCTTCCTCGGGCGTGGTCCAGGGTGACCAGGTACGTCACGGCATTGAGGCGCTGATGCACGAGGTACGGGCCTTCCCAGGCCGCCTGAAGCTTGTCCTGAGGTACGGGGACCAGTACCCATACCTTCTGACCCACCTGGTAGGTCCTCTCACAAGCGTTCTGGTCATACCATCGCTTCTGGTCGGCCTGGGCCCGCTCCATATTATCGTGCACCAGCTGCGACAAGGCCTGCATCTTGTTCCGGAAGCGCATGACATACTCGACGACCGACACTCCAGGGGTGACTACCTCTCCCTCCCAGGCCTCTTTCACCAGAGCCAGGGGCCCCCGCACACGTCGCCCGTACAGGAGCTCGAAGGGGGAGAACCCCGTGGAGGCCTGTGGGACCTCTCGGTAAGCAAACAGCAGATGTGGGAGGTACCGCTCCCAGTCACGCCCGTGGGAGTCGACCAACATCCTAAGCATCTGCTTTAAGGTGCCATTAAATCGTTCACACAGGCCGTTTGTCTGTGGGTGGTACGGGCTGGTCACCAGATGTTGCACCTGTGTTTGCTTACAGAGGGACTCCATCAATTGCGACATGAACTGGGTCCCCCGGTCGGTGAGCATTTCCTGGGGAAAGCCCACTCTGGAGAAAATCTCCAGCAAAGCAGTAGCCACCTTGTCGGCCCGAATGGATGACAAGGCTACCGCCTCCGGGTACCGGGTGGCATAGTCTACTACCGTCAATATGAAGCGTTTCCCGGAGCTGCTGGGAATGGACAGCGGTCCAATTAGATCCACAGCCACCCTCCTGAAAGGCTCTTCAATTATGGGCAGCGTTACCAGTGGGGCTTTGGGGCGTCTCCCCGCCTTCCCCACCCGCTGGCAGGTGTCACATGAACGGCAGTAGGCAACCACATCAGCCCCCATCTTTGGCCAGTAAAACTGCTGGGCTAATCTGGCCCTTGTCTTAGCGATCCCTAGGTGTCCAGCCATCGGAATCTCATGCGCCACCTGCAACAACTCCTTCCTGAACTGATAGGGTACCACTAGCTGTTGGTCCCTAGGCCACGCCTCCTGTGAGCCCGGCTGGACCGTGACCCGGTACAGCCGTCCTTGGTCCCAGACCATCCGCTCGAGGTCTGAGTCCGAGGGGGGCTGTTCCGCTTGCTCCTTGAGAGCGTTCAGGCTGGCGTCAGCCGCTAACGCTGCCTGAAACTCCTGACTGGACATGGCCAGAATAGACGAGACTGCCACGTCCCCTGTCAGGTCCCTGGGACCTGTCTCCTGGCCTCCCTCTGACTCGGCAGCCACTTGGTCGGAAGGGGGAAAGCCATCAGACCCCTGAGGGGCCCCTAGGGCCCCAGCACTCACACTGCGCGTGACAGCAGCTATGGCCGCTGCCACTGCTGGTAGTGCCTGCTTTCCCTCGGCTCCTGACCAAGTCGCCAGTCCAGACGGACTAACCTGGCCCTCTGACATCCCAGTGGGGGAGGAACACTGCACTGAGAGTTCACCTGGCAGTCCTACTTCTCCTGGGACAGCCCTGACCTCATTTGCATCCTCCCCCCCTGCAGCTGTCTGCCCCCTGCTTGTCCCCCCAGTCACCACACTGGAGGACAACAGGGTCCAGCAGGCTTGCTGGCTACACCCTGGGGCTTCCGCCCAGCTGACAGGAATGACCCCCTCCCCACTGAGGGGAGAGGCACACATTACATCCCCCACATCCCCATCAACATGCATAATAGGTACATTCACAGTATTATCAGGGGGGGACATCACATCACATTCTGGGGAATCGGACCTTGGGGTGTCAGCGGCCACGTACTTAGACACAAGCCGCCCCAGGTCCGTCCCCAGCAAAACACTGGCGGGGATATTTGCGGATACCCCCACCTCCCTTACCCCTCGACCGGCGCCCCAGTCCAGATAGACCTTGGCGACGGGCAGCGCCGGTTCCACTCCTCCAATCCCGGAGACAGTGAGGGATCTCCCGGGCAGTAAATCATAGGGTGTCACCAGTTCAGGCCGTACCAGTGTCATTTCAGCGCCGGTGTCTCTAAGTCCCATGGCCACGGCCTGGCCCACGGTGACCGGTTGAACATTGTCAAGGGACCTCCCACCACCCCCACCCACACACAACACCGTGGACGGTTTCCGGGTTGATGACTGGGACGGATCCCTCGGGCGCTGGGGACACATGGCTTTGAAGTGTCCTGGCTGCTTACACAGGTGACAAAGTCGGGGTTCCCCCACCGACGTGGAAAGTGCAGCAGGGGCCGGTGCCCACTTGGGCCTAGGGGCAGGGGTAGCAGGTGCAGCGTGCGTCTTACCCCCTCTCCAGCCGACAGGTTTCCGGGCCTCTGAAGTCCTGTTGTTGGTGTATTCATCGGCCAGGGCTGCGGTCGCGGAGGCCCCCTTTGGCTTCCGGTCACGGAGGTACTGCTGGAGATCCTCTGGGCAGTTCCACAAGAACTGTTCTGTGGCGATGAGCTCCTTCAGCTGCTGGACGGTGGAGAGCTCCAATCCTGTGGTCCATTGGTCGACCGCTCTCAGCAAGGCCCGCATGTGATCGGCCCAGCTCTGGGTAGAACCCCGGTGCAAATTCCTGAGCCTTTTCCGGTACGACTCAGGGGTTAAGTTATACTGCCTGACCAGAGCCTGTTTGATGTCCTCATAGCTCAGGATGGTCTCGCTGGGCAGGTACCCGAAGATTTCAAGGGCTTTTCCCCTGAGCCGTGGCGTGAGGAATCTGACCCACTGGTCCTCTGGCAGCTGGTATTGATGGCAGGCTGTCTCAAATGCCAACAAAAAGGTGTCCAGGTCCCCATCTTTGTCCAGTAGGGGAAAGTCCTCCGCCCGCAGTTTGGGAATCCGGACCTCTGGAGACTCACATTGGGCTGGGGATGGCTGCTGGAATTGGAGCTTTAGCTGGAGCATCTGTAGCTGGTGCTCACGCTCGGCCCGCTCGCGACGCTCTGCAGCCTCTGCTCGCTCGCGACGCTCTGCAGCCTCTGCTTGCTCGCGACGCTCTGCAGCCGCCAGTAGGAGCTCAGAGGCTGCCTGGTCTCCAGCCTGGAGACGGTCCATGGCAGCTTGTAGGAGAGCAGCTGAGCCAGCTTGGCTGGGGGGAGGGGCAGGTGGAGCGAGGCCCGCCGCGGACCTCACCTCTGGCGACTGGCTCCTTGGGGAGCTTTGGTTGTGCTCCCCCTCGCCTTCCACCTCCTCTCCGCCCCCATTTAAAGCATCGGCCATCTCCTTCGATTTGCTCCTTGTGATACTGGCCGTCATTGCAACGGGTGGTCACTGACACCACTGCAACCTGATGCACACACACCTTATTGTATCTGCCCTCAGACAGTCTAGTGTCGAACTGATCTTAAGACTCCAGCAGCAAGAGCTACTGCTGGTCGTCTTTAGTGTCTGGGAGTATGGGTCTCACACTCACACACACTAGTATCTCGATCCCACTTTGCTGCCACCAATATGTGATGAATACCACCCCTCGTGTCCGCTGACGTCAACCACGTCGAGCTCACGAGACCTGGTATGATCACGGGGTTTACCAAAAACGTGAAGTTACGCCCTCCAGAGGAGCACGTAAGGTCAGGCTGGTATAGTTTACACATACACCTCCTGTCCACGCGGGCACAGAGAGGCAACAAGCTGGAAGGGCCTTTTCACTGCCGCAGTGAAAACAGCCCACACTCAGCCCGGGTAACTGCCACCAGTTTCTCGTTTGATATAAGCCCGGTCCGCTAACGGGATTATATAGGGTCAGAAACCAACCCGCGGTAGCTTATAACTAGGCCAAAACACGGACGTGGGGATTCGTGATCGAGATACAAGATAGCACAAGATTAAATTATAGATTTAATCGCTATAAGAGCACACTAGATATAACACACTATACACAGACAATATATATACAGTGGTCTGAGGTTACAGATTACAGGGTATATGGTTACAATAGGATTAAGCAGTGTAAAAGTAATTTACCAAGTATGATGAAAGTTCCTTGGCGATGTCCTGAATCGGAGGCCACACGAGGGGCTGTGCTTCTCCTGCTATTTCCTGGGTCCCTCTAAACACATGTGTAGCATGTGACCCCTCTTCAGAAAAAGACGCCCCCTACTTGCTGGCACCAGGCTTTTAACCTGCAGCTGGTCCGTCCCCTCCCTGCCTCAGGGAGGGGTCAACTCCCCCTCTTCTGGGCTGACAGTGAATGACCCACAAAACACTTTAGGGGTCATAGCTCCAGACCAGAGGGTCACAGGGAGATGGTTCTGGGACTAATGGACCTGCCTGGGTTCAGGCTACAATTAGAGCCCAAACCTGGTACCGGTAGGTGGCTTCTATGGGGAGATATGGGTATCTCCCTACCCCGACTGGGTACGAGTAAACAAAGACCATGGGACCGTACCTCGTGGCCACCGGGACACAAATATGTATCCGGTTTGCGTCTGCGGTGGCCAGGTGATTCATAATTCCTTATGAGAGGTAGGTGCCAATATGTCTAGGAAATCTCATTGATCCAGGCCAAAGCAGATACCCCCTGCTGGGGGTTTTTCCTGCAGATTCAGGTGGCTCCCAACTGCTGCACAGAGGTGTGAACTTCTCCTTGAAGCTTGGACCCCCTGAGGGGTGTCTTCCTGGCCAACTGAGTCATGCCAAGAGGTGCATAAAATTACAATCAGGGCTGGGGGCTTTGAAGCAGGGAAATCCTGTCAGCAAATGGGGGGTGTGAGGACATGGCTGACAGTAAATATTAATCCATATTCCTCACAGAGACTAGGTATAAAATATCCTGGCGTATAGGTAAAAAAAAGAACAGAGACTCGCCAAAAAAGACTGTGTGCTATATCACCCAGAATGGCGCTACCCCTACGCGCGTTTCGGCGTGCCTTTGTCCGGACACCAATTGGACACCTATGGTCTTTTTAGTTTTTTCCTATTCCTTAGATTAGCATAATCCATTTCTGGCAGTGGCATAGCTAGAAATGACTGGGCCCCACAGCAAATTTGTGAATTGGGCCCCCCTCCCCCAATAATTTTTTCCCTACACCTTTCTTTCATGCCGCCCCCATTCCTGTGGCTAGTAAAGATCACTCTCTTATACCAGGCCTGGCAGCTGTTCCATCCGTTTTCTATACTGTCTATACTGTCACTGTATATAATTGTGGAATACTGTTGAGGGGGCCCCAACACAATCTTTTAGTCCTCCTCCTCCTGGATGTGCCCCTTCTGGGTCAGGGCCCCAAAGCAGCCGCTTCCCCTGCCTCTGGGTAATTGCACCATATATGCTTAGCCATAACACAGATATACATCCTGTAGGTGGTGGAGAGGTATAACCTTCAGGTTCTAAACTTTAAGGTTCTAAACTTCATCTGAACAAGTATGTCGCAAAATCTCATAGAATCTTAGGCTACTTTCATATCTGCGTTTTCAATAGCGGATCTCAATAGCGGAAGAAAACGCTTCAGTTTTGTCCCCATTCATTGTCAATGGGGACAAAACTGAACGAAAAGGAATGCACCAAATGCACCAAACGCTTGCAGCGTTTTTCTGTCTGCGATGTGGTGCGGAGCAAGACGGATCTGTCCTGACACACAATGTAAGTCAATGGGGATGGATCAGTTTTCTCTAACACAATAGAAAACGGATCCGTCCCACATTGTTGCAAAGTTGGACCTGTGGTGGTCAATTACAAGCTTCAGTTTGACAATGTGCTAAGGTCCTTTAACAGACAGCGTTGTCTCAGGCAATTATCAGAAAAGAACCAAACATTCCCAATAATTGCCTGATCATCAGCGGAAATAAAGCTGCGTTTACATACAGCAGTCATTTCTACTGTATGAGACAAGCGATTGTTACTGCAATCTTATGTCTCCATAGAGAATCATTTTGGGCAGCAGATCCCTCTTTATACAGGATGATCTGCTCCCAGAAATAATGATCTTTGGTGCTGGTTGAAAGACACGATCACCTGATGAACGAGCGTTTCTACAAACGATCATCCCAGATAACTGGCCCAATGATTCGTCCATGCAAAAAGGCCATTATTGTGATCATATAGCCTGTTCGGACTATTATAGCATAATGTTTGTCTTTATACAAATTTAGTTTATTTGGCTTTTTATTAGGAGATTTGGAAGCTTGCCAAATGCATAAAGCAGCATGCAAGAGAAGAAAAACATTACAAAACCTCAGTAGAAAGTTTCAGTCTAATTTTTGTGTGTGATCCTACAATTTCAAATATTTAATGTTCGTGATTTAAAGGACTTTAATAACATCTTTAGGGATTTGCAATTGTATCTATTAAAAAAAAAAAAAAAAGAATGAAAAACACAAACTTGCCGCTTTATGTCTAGGGGAAGGAAGCAGAGAAGTTTACTAGTTTTTCTTTTTGAAGTACAGCTGGCACAGCCTGTAAATGCCACATATACACATAAAAATCAATGTTCCTACTATTATTCTTTGTTAATAAACAAGAAACTAAATATCCTCAGAGCAAAGGTTTCTGTGTGGCAGTTCCTTGGCAGCAGAAAGATAAAAATAAATCAATATTTCACATGGTTGTTGGTTAGTGTTCTCCAGAGATCTGGGTAAATCGTGAATCTCCGTCATCCACTACTAGGAAACAAAAGTAACAGATTCTGCAGATGTATTCAGACCATAAAATCAGCTTTTTATTTGTCTGGTTTAATGATGTCTTAATGTATTACTTAATCATTGGTAATAAAATATGATACCGGGTTTATATTTTAGTATTAGCACCTATAAATTACAGTGACTAGTAAAATGAGGTAACGCTACTCTGCTCAGCACTTTGTGGAGCCAGACATCATCTTATGTCGGGTTATTAAGTGAGCGGTGGAATGTGCGTTTTGCAATGTACCTCTGTTAAGTTGTATTCTCACATTACAAAACTTTTTTTTTTTTACAGCCTTAAGAAATCAAAATTCCCATTATGTCATCAATGGGAACTGGGCTATTAATTACCCTGGAATCTTCAATGTGGCGGGAACCAAGGTCCAATACAAGCGCTCTGCTGACAATCAGGAAACCTTTGAGGCCACAGGACCAACTGATGAGGATTTGCATGTCATGGTTAGTTTGTGTTTTGTTTTGTATGGTTACGTTTTCCTTCATCTACATAATGGAGGTTGTTTCCTAAACATGCACTATTTAAGACATAGAAATATTTTAGTTTCATTTTGTACAGAACCATACTAGAGCACTTACAGAAATCCATGAGCCCTCAACTGTACCTCCATATAGCTCCAATTTTATACATATATTATATACACACATTGATTAGCCATAACGTTAAAAGCACCTGCGTAACACTGTTTTGGTCACCTCCCCTCCTCCATGGGCTGACATCACCAAGACGTTAGCAGCAGATCCTTTAAAGAAGTTGCCCCATCTGGACATTTATGCTATGCTATAAATGTCTGATAGGTTCCACCTTTAGGAACTCCAACCTAAAGAACGAGGCTCCCGTGAAAGGAGAGGATGGTGCGCATGTGCAGCTTTCTTCATTCACTGCTATGGGACTTCTCAATTAGCCAAGCTCATTAATGTCATGTAAGTTACAAGGTGGGGCTTCAATTGTTATTTCAGCACATCCCACAGAAGATTGATGAGATTGAGATCTGAGGAATTAGGAGGCCAAGTCAATTTCAATTGTCATGTTCCTCAAACCACTCCTTACATTTTTGCACTGTGGCAAAGTGCATAATCCTTCTGACATCAGCCACTGCCACTAGGGAATACCATTGTCATTAAGTAGTACACTTGGTCTGCGCAATGTAAAATCCGCATAAATGCCAGGACCAAGCTCGACATTGCCCAGAGCATCAGACTGCTTCTGCTGTCTTCTTCCCATAGGATATCCTGGTGCCATCTTCCCCAGGTAAGCAGCACAGACACTCAGCCAGCCATCTTTGTGATGTGAAAGAAAAGACTAGGCTGTCTTCTGCCATTGCTCCGTGGTCCAGTCATGATGCTTATGTGCCAATTGTAGGTGCTTTTAGTGGTGGGCAGAAAGTATGGGCACTCTAGCCAGTCTGCATCCACACTGATATACAGCAAGCATTGATCTGCTGTACAGTAGATCTTCTTTGGGACAGGAACAGACTAACTAGCCTTCACTTCCCATGTTTATCAGAGACTTGGATGTCCATGACCCTGTTGCTGGTTTACTAATAGTCCTTCCTTGGACCACTTTGGTAGTTCCTAAACAAAGCATAACAGGAACATCCCACAAGGCCTGCCATTTGGAGAAGATCTTACCCAGTCATTTAGCAATCACAATGTGCTCCTTAACAAAGTCACTCAGAAGCTTAGGCCTCATGCACATAACTATATAAATTTTGCAGTCTGAAAATATGGATACCGGCCGTGTGCATTCCTCAGTTTTCTCACAATCAGCAGTAGAAATGCCTATTTCTGTTTGCAAAACAGACCAGAATAGAACATGTTCTGTCAATCTGGAAAGGTCCCACGGATGCTGACAGCATACATAGTTATGACATAGGAATGAATGGGTCCGTGTGCGATCCGAAAAAATTAGAATTGTACACAGATCAAAACTACGGTCATGTGCATGAGGCCTTACTGTTACCTATTTTTCCTGCTTCCAACACATTAACATCAAGACCTGACTGTTCACTTGATTCTTAATGTATCTCACTCCATGATAGGTGCCATTGTGAATTGATAATATTATTTCTTCACCTGTCAGTGGTTTTAATGCTGAGATGCAAATACGCTAACTTCTAACTTGGGCTGTAGTTTTAACAGTTCGGGAGCTCAATACTCAAAAATATCCCGTCTGACAATCATCAAATATAGTGATGAAAATGGTTGCAGAGAACTAAAAAAAAGTTGTAAGTCTGCAACTCTTTTCTAATCCATCCCCCTCCTGCAATTTTGGCATAAACTAAAGTGCATGGTCTAAAATAGTCATGTGTTTTTAAATCAATTGTCAGCCAATAGTCGCAGCAGACAGAAAACTTAATTTTACCAGAACTTCCCTTGCCATAATAATCCATTATATACAACAATGTTTCCAGGCAAGTGACTCATAAATATAACACCGGTTTTTGATAATCCCCTCCGGACATCTGTCAAATCTCAAATCACAACTGGAATAACTCAAAAAAGGGTAAAATAGCGGCAAATTTAATATTCTATTATGAAGTGTATCTTGCACCATTATATAAAGTTAGATCTGGACTGGCAAATTACACTGCCTTAAAGGGGTTGTTTGGGCAGATAAAAAGCTCTCTTAATTCCCAGCAAATTAACATTTAATGTATATACTAATATACATTGTGTAGTATAGGTATCCTGGTGTCTTGCTACAAGCACTGGTCCTGCCACACTTCTGGTTTGGTTCCCAAAAGCAAGTCTCCGTCCCTCTAGTGACATGCTTGAAGGGCCCT
The DNA here is from genome assembly GCF_014858855.1 of Bufo gargarizans. NCBI lineage: Eukaryota > Metazoa > Chordata > Amphibia > Anura > Bufonidae > Bufo > Bufo gargarizans. The sequence continues at coordinate 137,051,398 of NC_058081.1, forward strand.
TCTCTATCATGGCTTATGGAGAGCCTGGAAAGGAGGTTGACTTAAGTGACTGCAGGACTTTTGTGGCACACAAAGTTTAATCAGCCTTCCTTGCCAAAACAACCACCAGCTATGGTCTGGCGCCCAATGATTGTGACCACCAAGCAATACTAATAGTATTGCAGTATTATTTAAACCATCTATGGATCGATATGAAGCTGATAATTAGGTACTATAAGTACTAGAGTATACCACGCAGGGCACCATCAAATGTAAGGCCAGCCCTGATTAACTGGAGAAAATCGCAGCACAAAAAAAAGCATCCCATATAGAAAGGGAGTTACTTTTCAGCAGCATCATTATCTAAGCTTGGTTTAGAAACTGTCTTGGGAATTGATCATTGATATGTTTAGACTAGAATCACACATGCTGTATTGATGCTGTTTTTTATGTACCTTTTTGAGCCAAATTCAGGGGTTCAAAAGGAATGGGAAATACAGTGTAAAGGAAGGATTTATACTTCCCCTTCCTGTTGGATACACTTCTGGCTTTGGATCAAATAAAGGGCTCTAAAAACTGCACCACAAACGTCATAAAAATGCGTGTTTCCAGCCTTATGGTATGCAGAAAAGTGACCGCATGTAATCATTATCAATTTCATATCTGTACCAGCTAAACGTATGTTTTTGGATGTGACCTGCCCCTGTTTAATAATTATTGATCACAGCCTACCTGAGTGTATCTCCATATTTAATATTTTTTCCATGAAGCATGATGAAGAGTTGACATATATCTGAAACAATGTTACTGTATTAAACAGTTTTCCAAGCCTGGTGATATTGATAATGTCCTCAGGGTAGGTCATAGGTCATCCATATTAGATCATGGGGGGTGTCGGGTGCTGGACCACTTCCAATCTGATATTGATGACCTAAGGATAGGTCCAGGGTTGCCAACTGGTCACGTTATCCAAAAAGATGGACAAAAATTTTTACACACAAATTGGAAAACCATAGTGAATAATAAAGATTATAAGTAGTCCAGGTCTATAGATCAATATACTGATACAAAATAATTACTAGTATTAACTGGAAACTGTGACCTAAAAATATTGTCATGGAATGTCCAGGAATTTCTGGACGGTTGGCAACCCTGGACATTGCCTGGCTGGAAGACTCGAAAAGTAATGCGCACTTGGATATGTCTTTGTTTTGTCAAACTATATTCAGTGTATAGACAGATCATATACTAAAGTAGTTGTCAACAAGCATTTCCAGATTCAAATGGTAAATGTATCTAATTCTACATCAATAGTTTCTCTCTAATCAGCCGGCCAAGCTTCAGAAATGGAGAATTTCTGGTGGATACAGCTACCAGAGCTATCTGGTATATAAATATCTATTTTACATTCATGCATGTTCATTGGGTGGAATTTGTGTACATTCATTGTAATTGTTTTTTAAGTGTATAAAGTGTTTTTACCTCTAGGTCCTCTTCACAGAGCTGAATACAGGCATAGAATATGAGTATTGGCTTCCTAAAAATTACTATATTAACCACCAGAAAGACCGCAGCTCCCTACAAGAAACTGTGGAAACCGCCCTATCGCCTACTCTGCCTCCTACCACTCCAAGTCCAACAACGGCAGCTCACAGCGGTAAGCACAGCGGTACTGCAGAAAATAGTTCTCTGGAAAAAGAAGGAAACTGACTCTGAAATGCCACTTCCTTCTCTCCTATTTGCTATTTGTATATTTTTGGTAGCATAGAGCATACACGTCTTCCTATGTCTCCTGCTGGAGTCAGTCAGCTTATTAGGACGTTAGTGGGCACTCTTCTGCCGGAATAGTCTAATGCTGCTTTCATTATGGCTTCACTGTAAACCTTGTCCTCTGCTGAAAGTGTTCAGTATAAACATCCAGTGTACCCTTCATGCCGTTGACACTGCTGCTTGAAATAACAGTTAATGATGGAGATTAATGGTCCATGCCCCAGAGAGCACCATATGGAGTCTGATGATAACTGTAATGAGGTGGAAGCAGCTGTAACATTTTTGCTGGACTGTGCAACTTCTTCTGAACTTTCGATAAGGCACAAAACCATTAGATGTGGATTTTCTGGAAATCACAGCTACAGGTGCTGCCTGCTATATACACACTACAAGCTTCATGTAACTATTCACTTACATATGGAAGCTCATAGGATGTATGTATGTCATTAAACACAATTGAAATAGTTTACTGACACACAATTAGCAGGATGTACACAGCTTTAAAGAGAACCTGTCTCCATGAAAATGCAGTGCAATCTGTTATAGAGCGGGAGGAGCTGAGCAGATTCATATATACTTTTGTGGGAAAAGATTCTGTAAACTTTTAAATCCCCCCCTTTCTACACTGCCATACAAGGGAGGCTGTCAATCACCTGATTAAGAGCCCTGCATACCCCTGTAGAAAGAGCGAGCATTACATTGGTACAGGCTATAAGCGGAGCGAGAGCAGGGCAGGAGCTCCATAACACATTGTTCCTGTTGCCCGTGCCAGCTTCACTAAATTCTGACATAGCCTATCTATGCCAGGCAATGCTAGTACAAGCAGGAGGAGCAATGTAAGCCCCTGCCTGCACAGCACTCAGCGCAGCCGCAGGGGAATCCATACTGTGTATGGGAGTGCAGATTGCAAAGAGAGATAAGCACCTGAACTGCAGCTACCTATTTCACTAGGAAAAGTAAAACAAATATACATATATATTAGAAATATGCTTTCTATCACTTGTACAATATGTTTAAATAAAGTGAAAGTTTAGGTAAACCTGAAAGAGTTATGTTCAATGATTTATATGCATGTAGCTCATTTACAGTCAATTAACATAAGTTAAGTTTTAAAAGTCTGCTTCCCATCCTCAGCTGTGGGGCCGAAGTAAATTTCTCAAGGACCACATTTTGAAGGCCTTTGCAGTCTTAAGTCTGAGTGCTACATTTGCACCTATATGAGCAATTTCCTGGCAGGGATGTTCTCCAGTGCTTCCCTCAAATGTCTTTTTCAGCTTCTCAAACTCTGGCTCTGGAAACTGAGAGTGACCACTACTTTAACCCTTTGAAGGGGATTTTCTAGGACCCCATAAATGTTTGCTGATGACCAGGAACATTACTGCTCCTAGTGGTCCAAGTTTACAGCCCTATAGCGATGACTTGCCCGAGGCTTAACTCGGTCATGTGAGGTAGGCAGGTATGTTATCACTGTAGTGAGACCGGCCCAGCAGTGATGACATGTCTGACTATCTCTGGTGACCGCTGAGGCCAGTGCTGGGAGACTGCTGGGATCCTTAGAGTAGAGGTGCCGGAACAGTGGGGAATGGAGTAAGACCTTTTTTGATTTTATATCATTCTGACTTTTAGCAAAATGTTTTGGCGTCCCAGAAAACCACTTTAAAGGGTTATTCCCATCATACACATATATTTACGGGATATGCTATAAATGTCTGGACCTGCTCCTGTCTTCAGAACACAGTAGTGACACAGCAAGATGAGGGATAAATGGTAGGGAGCGATGGCTGTCTCAGTTTATTCCTGTGGGACAAAGGGTACAGCTACACAATAATTTGGTGCCACGCGACTATTTTAGAACTGTGATTTTGCTGTGAGAAGAAAACCGCTAAGCCAAGTCCCGCACGAAGTGCATTAAAAACAACAGAGCAAAAGTCAAGGGCGACCTGCAACAAGCAGCACAAAAGCCGTCATGATTTTTGGTGACTGTCGCGATGCGACACCATTGACAAACCTTACATGAAATGTCATGCAACACATGTCAGTGAATAGCTGACCTCTTATGAAAACATCCAAGAAAGCTTCTGCTCAGAATCTTAATAACTAGGTTTAGTTACAGGTTATGCTGGCAGTTTTTAAAAATATTGTATTGTCAAGGATGATAGAAAAATAACTGTCTTACATTTTCTTTTTTTTTCCATAATTTCAGTACTGCGGCAGACAACACAGAAGGCGCGGCCACCCCAGGGCCGGCATGAAAGAGACAATATAGAGCTGAACAGGATAAGTGAATCTAAAAGAGATGGTAGGAGACACGTGTTTTTCTTTAGTAGTGTTATTAATTCAATATCTGACTTCATTAGCACGGCACAGCCTTTATTTGCTCTGTGCACATTTGCATTTATCGTACCATAGGAGCCTAATCAATGTTTAAAGCGCTATTCTCCGTGTATTACCTGTTGTGATGTGGGTGCACACAATAGTACAGTATTTACATACACATTCTTCACCACATCATGGTGATGTCGCTTTTCCTTTATACCATTTTTTACATCTTCTCCAATATGTCCACACTATATGATGAAAGAAATTCCTCATGCCTTCAGAACAGGTACCCGTGGAGCACAGAGGACACTCAAAAATGTGTCATGTCTCCTCAATCCTTAATTTCTTCCCCTGCTGCTCCTGTGATGTTTCTTCTCAGCCCATGCAGTCTGCTTGGTGACATCTGGGGAAGCTGGGCCATTCTAAGGGAAGCTTCTACTGATCCTGACTACAGAGTTTGTAGTCAGAATCAATTACGGTAGTAGACCATGAAATGTCAATTTGCGTGTACTCATATGAAACAACAATACTGGAGCATTTTTCTTTGAAATCTGCATTGTGCCTTTCCCCTGTTATTCCTCATGAAAACGTATGAATAATTTGACAGCTGGGGGCTACCATTTTCTTTGTCAACAGGTTGTGCCTCTGCAAAGTTGGACCCTGTCACCACCGATTGGACATTGGTAGGCTTCCCTTTTATAAGCGGAATGGTAACATTCAGCTGTCAGTTCATACATTTCCAGGAATAATAAAAGAGGAATGGCACAACGCAGTGTTCTAAGAATTTTATTTAATGGGGAATGCAAGTATTTACTACAATTTTTGTACCCTACCCTTTTACAAAGCATGAAACCTTTTTTTTCTCCTTAATTTACAACTCATTTCATGGTTCTGTTCTGCTCTGTTCTCCTTATATGAACTCAGTCCTCACATTGCCTCTCCATTATGGGATTGGCTTTATCACCTGGTAGCTGAACCTGTTCATATTACTCTGGGTGTAGATGCCTTGAAGGCTGTTCTTGTAGTTCCACCCTAGCTGAGATGAAACTGCTCTCCAATCCCATCCAAAAGTGTGACGTTAGGAAAGTTCTGTCCCTATTATATATTATATGAATATATTTGGCATTCATTTTTACCTTAGAAATTGAGGGCTGGCTCATAAGCTTTTGATGGTGTTGTCAGTTGTTTTGTGCCAGAGGTGGATAGAGGTGTCCTGCTGTTACTAAAAGAAAAGTGGACAGAACCACTTACACCAGGACATGTGAACTCACAGTAAAGGCTTATGTTCTTGGTTACAGTTTATAAGATGATACTAGAAGGTCAACTTCCATATAGTACTCTGTTTTCTCCTCCTTTACATTTACCTTCAAAGTGATGTCTCCTCTTGAAGTGGTTATTAGGTAGACAGCAGAAATGATGGTACAAAATTGCTCATACAAAATTGATATGTTTTTAAGAATTTTCCTTCTGCCAGTACAACACTGTGCCCTGCTTAAAGGGTGTTCTTGCTTCCTTGATCGAGCTCTGGGAATGTGACATTGAGCTGCAACGCTTGCCTAACTTCTTTCCATCACAAATATGTTGGGTTTGCAACCTCTAAATCTTTTAGTCTGCTAAGCTAATTACGAAGGACAATGAACTTCCCGGCTTCAAGTGAAATTTGGCAAAAGCCACTGATGGCAATGGCCCATGTATGTGGCATCGACCCAGAGTTATGGCTCTAGGCCAATGCATATACGGTATGTAGAAGTTTGCTTATCATACCATTATAGTCACAGCAAGCTATGATCTCGTAAAGGAAAGAACGTTTCTCTCTCATGGAAACAGTTTATATGACAGGTTTTCATGAGGTGAATATAGAAAACATATTATTAGTCATTGTATTTTGGTCCTGTGTTAACCTTTCACCAGTTGAAGGGGGTGTATGTCACGCATAGTAATTTTTAAAAGGGTTTTCAGATTTTTTTTTTAATGATGACCTATCCTCTGAATAGGTCATCAGTATCTGATCGCTGGGGGTCTGATGCCCAGGACCCCAGCCGATCGGCGGTTTTGAGAAGGCAGCGGCGCTCCTGTGAGCATTGCAGCTATGCTTGGTATCACACTCAGTCCCATTCACTTGAAGGCCTAGGCCACGTGAACGATGCTTTGGCAACATGCAGCATCCACGGCATATAAGCCCAGCCTAATACAGCGCTGTAAGAACTGTACTATAATACATAACCACAGCTTTTTTTATCACAAATCGATGGTAGATACTTTTAGAGACTGCAGAGATCTTGAAGGAATGGATGCAAAAATGTTTTGGAAAACTGCATAACATTTCATTGTAAAAAGAATAAACATTATTTTGATTGGACAGTAAGTTTAAATCTGTCAGCAGATTTGTACCTATGAAACTGGCTGACCTGTTACATGTGCGCTTGGCAGCTGAAGACCTCAGTGTTAGTCCCATGTGCATATGTGCCTGCATTGCAGATTTTTTTTTTTTTATATATATGCAAATGAGCCTCCAGGAGCAACGGGGGTGTTGCCATTACTCCTAGAGGCTCTGCTCTCTGTGCAACTACTGCACCCTCTGCTCCTTGATTGACAGGGCCAGGTGTGATAGCTTTTTTTTTGCCTGGCCCTGTCAATGAAAATGCAGAAGTTGCGCCAGTCAGGGCCGGCCTTTGGGGTGTGCGGGCTGTGCGGCCGCACAGGGCGCCATAGCAACAGGGGCGCCGGGCGGCCGACAGCCCGCAATGTAATATGGGCAGGCGAGGCGGCACTTATGTTTCCCCCCCCCCTCCTGTACTCAGCAGGGGGCGCCCGGCGCCCGTTGCGGTAAAAAAAAAAGTTGCTTATATAAGTTGGGGGCGGCTGGCGGCGCCCCTCATTCTGCGCCGCCTGAGTGGCTTGCCGCTCTAAAGAATCCTGCCTGCGCCTGTTAATGTAGCGTGGCCGAGCTCTGTTAGGTCCGCGGTACAGGAGCTTTTGTTTCCTGTACCCGGCCGGACTGACAGGAAGTGCTCACTTAGTGTGCACTTCCTGTCAGTCCGGCCGGGTACAGGAAACAAATGCTCCTGTACCGCGGATCGAACAGAGCTCGGCCACGCTACACTAGAGGTACACTAGAGTGACAAGGGGGGAGGAAAGAAAGAGAGAGAGTGACGAGGGGGGAGGAAAGAAAGAGAGAGAGTGACAAGGGGGGAGGGAAGAGAGAGAGTGACAAGGGGGGAGGGGGGAGGAAATAATGAGAGTGATGGGGGGGGGAGGAAATAATGAGTGATGGGGGGGGGGGAGGAAATAATGAGTGATGGGGGGGGGGGAGGAAATAATGAGTGATGGGGGGGGGGGGAAATAATGAGAGTGATGGGGGGGGGGGGGAAATAATGAGAGTGATGGGGGGGGGGGGAAATAATGAGAGTGATGGGGGGGGGGAAATAATGAGAGTGATGGGGGGGGGGGAAATAATGAGAGTGATGGGGGGGGGGAAATAATGAGAGTGATGGGGGGGGGGGAAATAATGAGAGTGATGGGGGGGGAATAGTGAGAGTGATGGGGGGGGAATAATGAGAGTGATGGGGGGGGGATAATGAGCGTGACAAGGGAGGGCGGGTGGAATAATGAGTGACAAGGGAGAGGGGGGATAATGAGAGTGACAAGGGAAGGGGGGGGGGGGAGAGAATGACAATGGAGTCCCCAGAGCCAGACTGCAGCCAGAGTCCAGATCATCTTATTGTCCTGGTGGTAAGTAGACAATGCAATATGTTTATTATTTAATTGTTTAGTTATTAATACTACATTGGAAACAAATTTTCTCAGCTGGACACCGGCCGACACTGTGCATGCGCTGGGAGCCTCACCAGCGTTTAGGGTAGGGAAAAAGCACTGGCCCGTACGTAATTTTTCCCTTCCCTAACCGCTGGTGAGGCTCCCGGTGCATGCGCAGTGTCGGCCGGTGTTCAGCTGAAAACATCCATCCGATCACTGCGCATTGGCCCATAGTTTTTCCCTACCCTAACCGCCGGCGAGGCTCCTGGCGCATGCGCACTCTGCTGTGAAATTTCCCTAACCTGTCGTTGTGCGCCTGCGCGGCGCTGCACACCTCCTCACGTCATGTCCGGTGCGACCGGAAGTGACGAGGGTAGGGAAATCTCACGAACTAGGGAAGTATAACATTACACCGGCCTTTGGGGTGTGAGGGCTGGTAACTACTTGGTTGGATAGTCAGCCAGCCTATGCCATGATGCCAGCAACAAGCAGTGTTTTTATTTTTTTTTGGGGGGGGGGGGGGGCGCCACAAGGTTAGCTCGCACAGGGCGCCTGAACACCTAAGGCCGGCCCTGGCGCCAGTTGCAACAAGAGCAGAGCCTCTAGGTGTAATGGCAACTCGCCCATTGCTCTGAGAGGCTCATTTGCATATATTAAAACTTCATTTTTCTCAGCAATGCGGGCACATATGAACATGGGACCAACACAGATGACTGCAGCTGCCAAGTGCCCATTCAACAGGGCAGCCAGGTATTTTTTCAGGAGCATGGGGATCATATTTGTTAAAATCTCATACACTTCACTGGTACTGTAATATACTTTGGATTTGCAAATCCAATATCCAACGTAGATATACTGTAAGGGTACTGAAATGGTGCAGATTTGGTGCCACATTTATAGTGTATATACAGCAGATGTGCCAGAGATTTCATTCTTGGCATTACAAGGTTGAAGTAGCTGGAATTTGCAACATAAATTGACATGTTGCAGATTTAAAATCCAGGTCAAATTATGTGCAGAATTTCCACACGGAAATCCACCTTGTATACACCAAATGTGACCATACGCAAAAAGTGGTAACCCCTTGAATTGTTCAGAAGATTTGTGCAGGGTTCATAGGGGAAGACTTGTAGACCAGTCCTCTTCAATGCTTTGTGAAGCCCATAAATAGTCACTGCACGAAGGGAGATGCATCTATATAAATATACTTCTGTTGCTTTTTTATACTCCTGATTTAGCTTTGGAGTCCGCTTTCCCTCATACTTTCTGCTTGGCTGCCTGTAAATGTTACCTTTGATCTGTTAGCAGGATATCATTTCAGGAGTGGCAATGCGAAGATGCAGAAAATTATCTGGAAAAATAATGTCAGGATGTCAGCAATTTGGCAAAAACACGCTGGCACCATGCCAGGTGCTCATTTCCCAAACTCAGTTGTATGGTGAACTCCCAACAGTGGAGAAAGGAATGGGGTGTGTGTTCAGGACCTTGTTGTTTTTTCAGATGATAGTGTAACAGAATGATAAATGGTAGACATCTGGAAATAACTGGGGCAGATCGCTGTCTCCTTTTCAGGCTGCCGCAATATACAGCGTTAGGTTTGGTCAGTTTGTACTCTCCTGTATACTTTACTGGAAAATGTTTTCATACTCAAGAACAGAGAGATGGACCCTGCAGGTGATCCTTCTAGGGGATGGTTAGAAGGATCCTGTCTAGTGTTGAGCGAACTTGTGTTTTAAGTTCGGCGTCTAAAGTTCGGGTTCGGGTTATCGAAGAATCGCATTATGGATTCCGCTACCACGGACCATAACGGAATTTAGAATCCATAACGCGATTCTTCGATAACCCAAACCCGAACTTTAGACGCCAAACTTAAAGGGATTCTGTCACCTGCTTTTAGCATTTTAAGCTGGCACCATCGCTATGTTGACTAAAGTACCTTATTTCCAGGACTCTTCTTTTTACTTATTTTTGTTTGGTAGTTTTGTTATAAAAGCGATTTTTATGTTATGCTAATTAGGGTCCAAGGTGCCCAGAGGGGCGTTTTTTTCACTCTCCGGTGCCCAGTGACGCCCCCCTGCAGTGCCCAAGACAGCCTCCTGATCATCAAAACCCCGGCAAACAGTTCCGCCCCCTCCGCATGTCATAATCTACCTTATAGATATGCACCGTCCTCCTTCCTGTCTGTGGGCAGAAAACTCGCGCAGGCGCAGTACCGCCTGCGGCCTGCGCGATCATCAACGTCCTGGGGGCAACAGCGCTCAGGTCACATCACTGGGCACGGCGCATGCCCAGTGAGACTTTTGAGGCTGTTGCCCTCAGGAGGTTGATGATCGCGCAGGCCGCAGGCGGTACTGCGCCTGCGCGAGTTTTCTGGCTGCAGACAGGAAGGAGGACGGGGCATAGCTATAAGGTAGATTATGATGTGTGGAGGGGGCGTAACTGTTTGCCGGGCTGTGGGAGGTGTTTTGATGATCAGGAGACGTTCTTGGGCACTGCAGGGGGGCGTCACTGGGCACCGGAGAGTGAAAAAAAACATCCCTCTGGGCACCTTGGACCATAATTAGCATAACATAAAAATTGCTTTTATAACAAAACTACCAAACGAAAATAAGTAAAAAGAAGAGTCCTGGAAATAAGGTACTTTAGTCAACATAGCGATGGTGCCAGCTTAAAATGGTAAAAGGAGGTGACAGATTCCCTTTAAAACACAAGTTCGCTCAACACTAATCCTGTCATTTATTTAACTGGAGTGTTTCATTAAGAAAGGATTTGATAGGAACAAGAAAGGATTATTTGTTCTTGCTCAGAAATCACAGTTCTTTGCCATGAGGTGCCATGGTGAACTTCCAGGACACCCAAGACCTTGTAACACTAACACGTCACATGACACTGGGGAGGGAAAGGGCTAGTTGCACCCAATTTGGCCATTTTCACTTAGGGGTGTACTCAATTTTGTGGCCAGTGGTTTAGACATTAATGTCTGTATGATGAGTTATGTTGAGGGCACACCAAAACTGTTATACAAGCTGTGCACTGACTACTTTACATTATATCAAAGTGTCATATCTTCAGTGTTGTCCCATGAAAAGATATGATAAAATATTTACAAAAATGGGAGGGGGCTACTAATTTTTGTGACATACTGTAAATCTCACAGAGTAATTGAAACAACGAATGGGGAGATCTCTGGATCCATGTGACATACCCGTTTAATGCCCTAGGACTGCTGCTTGGGTGTCACTGATTTATGAAACAGTGACCTCAAATGTAGTTCTTTACATTTAGCGAAGACTAGAATCAAGGATTGGCATAGACACATATGGGGCACATTTTTACTTGATAATTGTCGTTTGTGTTGCCTTTATATAACTTTTTTTATTGAATCTCAGTAGATGAATAAAGAAATCCCTAATTTCTGTATTGTCAAGATCTGTTGTATTTTTGCTGATTTTTTTTGACATTGCTCTCATAAGTGACAGTCACTGAGCCTCTGCTGCTTTCTAGCTTTGGGAGAGGTTGGCTGGGTATAGAAGAGCTCCTGTCTGATAATTATCTTGGAAGAGGTGGCTGCATCACTGGGTCACACATACTGCTGGAGATGCACGAGGGCTGCCTGTTGCGTAACATCAAAATCTTACAGCAACATAAATCTCTTACGGATCGGAAAAATTTTAAGAGAATCTGATAAGACTACTTTTTGCCTCTTCAGAGAAATCAGCAGATTAATTTTCTAATTACAGATAAATGTGGAAAGTGCAGAAAAGTCAAGGGGCGGCAAAACAAAATCAAGCAATACTGTCAGAAGGACTTTGGTAAGTCAAAATGATTTTCCTTTATTCCTCCACCAACAGAAGAGCCAGTTCTGTCTGGCTGCAGTCTTAATAAGCTTCAATGTTTTTTTACTTGGATTTTTGCAGTTTTCCGAGGAAGAATTATAAGCAAAAAGATTGTGGGTAAGGAAACCTGTTATGATGTTCAGGTGGTAATTACCTACAAGAACAATTTCCCCATCCTGAGGCGTGAATACATGTGGGTCCCAAACACCTGTGATTGCCCCAGCTTACTAGAGAAACGGGAATACATTCTGATGGCCAGGAGGCATGTTAACTATGAGAAGACTCTCAACAGGATATTGCTTGAAACGGACAGTTTTGTGCGTGCATACAAACCAAAGGAGGACAAAATGCTTCGAGATCTTGATCAAGAATGTGCCAAGTATGGGTACCAAACACAGCCAAAACTCAACCAATAACCCTCCTGCAAGAATACTGTAAAGAACTCACTGTGTAATAGTATAGACTATTTAAAGTATTGCTGGACAGATCACTATCTGGGACCTTAGGTAATATTTCATACCTGGTGCCAGGCGGTATAACATGGTATGTAGGAATTGTAGGAATGCGTTGCTAGTCTGCCTAAAAGTGGGGGTCTGAAACGGGGAAACATCTCAGAATGGAATATGAAAGAGCAATGCACACTAATAATTACACAAGAAGTGCTTTTATATATACCGTGTGTGTATTTATGGTAAGCTACAACGCAGAATATGCAGCTACACAGATGTGTGTACAAATTTGTAATCTAGTATTCTGCTGTACATGGCCATGGACGCTATATTCACCACAGAACTTGCCAAATATTCACATTTCTTTACGTCTATTAAGGTTTAGAAACCAGATCCCAGTTCTAGACGTCCTATCTTTTTTTTTTACCGGATTGTATTAAAATGTATATTCAGCCATATATTTATAGAATGGAAACACAGAGATGCATATGCCATATGCATAATTTATTTTCACATGCTTTGGAAAATGAACCATTACAAGAGTCATGCACCTGTGTGCAAGAATACCTATTTATATAAGGTGGGTGAGTGTAAGTATGAAAGCAGCTGTATGTATGAAGTATGTTTACAACGCATTTATTAAAAAAAACAACTGAACACACGTTTTGCTGCTTCTTTATAAGTTAGGGGCCAGCTTTTTGTGCAGAAAATTAATTGGTTTTGTACAATAATAACTGTATGTATTAAGGTACAGCCCCAGGATGCAGCAGCCTTGTGACCGAGTACTGCAAGGTGGTACGAGCCACAGCATGATCAAATTGCCTAAATGGGACTGCATTGTTTATTCAGTCTTCTTTGATCATGGCCACAGTGTCCACAATACTGAGAAGCCATTAAAAGTGAAGACTGAATAAACAAGCAAACCTAATGAATTCATTTGATAACGATGCAGCCTGTATGGTTGTGCAGTCCTCAGCTGCAAGGCATTCGCATCTCAGCTACTGCGCAGCCACATGCTCAGGTTTCTTAAGGCAGTTTTGGAAGCCCAAACGAAAAGTAAATTTAGAAAAGAGGAGAAGTCATATCTGCCCTTTATACCTTATCCCCTTTTATGATCTTCTGATTTTGGTTTCCAAAACTGCATCAAGAAAGCTGAAAGTGAGGCCTTACCCTAAGTGTCCATTCAGATGTCCGTAATTCAGGGTCTGCATCCGTTCCACAATTTTGCGGAACCGGTGCGGACCCATTCATTTTCAAAAAATCGGGACACAAAAGATGAGGACAGCACACCATGTGCTGTCCGCATCCGTAGTTCCATTCCGCGGCCCAGCAAAAAAAGATAGAGCATGTCCTATTATTGTCCGCACCCACGGACAAAAACAGGCATTTCTATCACAGGACGGCCATGTGCGGTCCACTAAACGTGGAACGCACGCGACCAGTATTCGTGGACCACAAAACACTTGCGGACATCTGAATGGACCCTTAGACTTCCGTCACTATATAAGGATTTATTTATTAGTGTTTCTTGATGGGGACTCTCTTTTAGATACAGCCAAGAGCCATACCCAGCACCATTCTTCCTGGGGTTAGGAAAACCTGATAGGCATGTTATTAGTCAATGGAGGAAAAAATTATCAGAAACTATCATCATATCCATCATGGATCTTGTAAAAATGGAAGCCTGGACACCAGTGTGAACAGACCCTACACAGCTATGATTTAACTCATTTTGGAGGAATTATAGTAGTTGGACAATTTCAATGCAGATTAATGAAAAATTACAAAACTATCATTGATCTTCATTAATCGTGCCATTATCATACCAACATTTACAATAAACACTGCTTGCCAAGACTGACTTCTTACAGTAGCAATTACTAGGCACAGATGTCCTTCAGAAGCACAACAGATCCTTGCAAAGTTTGGGATATCTCTGATTCTTTGCAATGACAGATCACTGCTTTGCCTTAATTGAGCAGAGCTAAAAATGAAATATCCAAGTGGCCAACCCTAAGGGCTGTTTCACACGAGCGAGTCCATTGCGGGAATTACGCTCCGTGTGTGAGTGGGATCCTCCGCTCTGGACTTGCAGGAGTGCACGGCTTTATCATGATTTATAATGCTATGTGTCTCTGCTTGACCTTATTTCTACAGAATCCTACTGACAGCTTTATGTCACTATGATTCTGTGGGAAAAAAGGCCATGCAGAGACACATAGCATTATAAATCATGATAATGCCATGCGCTCCTGCAAGTCCAGAGCGGAGGATCCCACTCACACACGGAGTGTGATTCCCGCAATGGACTCGCTCATGTGAAACAGCCCTAAGGGAAAATGCAAGTAGAGATTACCCAAAGGCACCAAACTGCATACAGTTTGAAAGCCTAAAACTAAACTAATGTTAACAGTGCCTGCAATACAGAATAAATATAAGATAAAAAGATACAGATTTCAACTTGTGTTTAACAGACTGTCATTTATAACTTTTTTTTTTGGGGAGCAGTGCTGCAAAAACCTGCTCCACAAGGGTGGCTGCACAGCCCGTAGCGAAACCACAATATTTATCAACTTTTTTGCATTTTTTGTAGTTTTTAGTGCCGATTTGATGCAGATCTTCCGCAGATCTCAGCCTTCCATTGAAAGGGGTGAAATCTGCACAAGAAAAACACAACAATTGACATGCCGCAGATTTCAAAATCCGCACAACAGATCACTCTCCGCACCGAAGAAAAAAAGCTAAGTCTACCTGAGATTTGTCTAATCTTATTCACTTTGCGGATGCTGTATTACACTGCATTTTTTCTGCATGAAAATCCATGCAGAAAAACCACACGTAATCGGCTTTGTGTGCAGACACAATAGATGGGGCTTTAGTCATGACATAGGAGTTACTCCTGAACAGATGATTGGCAGGGGAGCGGGGCGTCGGACCCCATTGATCAGATATTGATGCCTATTCTGAGAATAGAACAGCAATATAACAGGACTGGACAAACATTGCTTGTGAGATGATTATATTTCCATAGATATTCCATAGATTTGTCTACGTCACGCCAGCCTGAAGAAGGATCGTGCCACACAAACACACACATAAATGGATTATCCTGGGTGGTCCTACTCTTTTTTTTTTTCTGGTATAAGGATATTTCCTGAATATCTAGCTTTATCATTGAGTTTTTATTGTGCGTCATGGAAATCATCAGCAAACAAAATCTATGGGATTATGGCTGGCGTAGCCCCTACACCGCAACATGCCTTGAAGGTGACGGCTGCTGACAATGCCGACAGTTCTCAGTTATATAAAATGCGGATTGCCTTTGTGGTGTTATAAATCCCGACGGCCTCTGCATAATCCTAACTGGAGCCTAAGCTACAAAACAATAAACCACAAGGAAATCCCCCTTTTTCCCAATATATCTGTACACAACAGCCTGAAAACAGTGTTGTCATGGTGGCACGCAAACAGTAATTGTATTTCATCCCGTCTCTGTGACTATAAATCATGGACATTGACCCCCCCTGACAACTGCTCTAAAGTTATTGTGGTGCAGATCCTGCCTGACCTTGCAAGCCAAGGTAATTCCTTCCTAGGATTTTAGCTCGGGGCTTTCATGGGACACATCAGGTAGCTTTGGCGCAGTAATCCCATTATGTATAGATGAGAGCAGAGGTATGCAGACTGCACAGCTTGTACGCAAGTTGTATTGTGTTTCTTGTAGACGTCATCTCTGCATTTCTTGGGCTCAGGAACATTCTTTGTAAAACATCTTTGGCATTTGGGAGAAGAAAAAAAGGGCTAAAACTTTGGAAATGCTAGAATAGTTAACGGCCATTCACTGCAACCCACAACAAGCATACTGTACAGTATTACAAATACCAAGCATAATAAGCTATTTTATTCCCCTCAGGAGCCTTGGGTACCTTTTGCAAGGGTCAGTGCATAAATGTCAGTTCATTAGAGATTATCTACAGTGATGCTTAACCTATTGAGCTTTGGAGGGGCCCAGAATGCTCTGCTCCTACCTTGGATACAGCAGCACATATGGCTACATGTATTGTCCTATGGTTCGCTAGCTCTGCTGTGTAATACGTAGCTGAGGCTCCGTCTATATCTACATTGCTCAATTCCATTGTTCTTCACTTATAAAGCAGAGCTACAAAATTAACATCACATGATGGACACCAACTGACATCATTTGGTTCACCAGGTTTCCATCATGGTGTCCGGAAAAAAACTGTGCAGGACGAAGATGTGAACAGAGCCGAAAATATACCTGGAGATTAAAAACAAGCTGTCCTCCTGTGAAAGGGCATTTGTCAGCAGATTTGTACCTATGAAACTGGCTGACCTGTTACATGTGAGCTTGGCAGCTGAAGACGTCTGTGTTGGTTCCATTTTTATATGCCCGCATTGCTGATAAAAATTAAGTGTTAATATATGCAAATGAGCCTCCAGGTGCAACAGGGGCATTGCCATTACACCTAGAAGCTCTGCTCTCTCTGCAACTGCTGTGCCCTCTGCACTTTGATTGACAGTGCCAGGCAGTGGAAACGTGATCACAATTGGTCCTGTCAATCAAAGTGCAGAGGGCACGGCAGTTGCAGAGAAAGCAGAGCCTCTAGATGTAACGCCCCCGTTGCTCCTAAAGGCTCATTTCCATATATTAAAACTTAATTTTTTCTCAGTAATGCGGGCACATATGAACATGGGACCAACACAGATGTCTTCAGCTGCCAAGTGCACATGTAACAGGTCAGCCAGTTTCATAGGTACAAATCTGCTGACGGATGCCCTTTAAGATGTGAGTCTGTACAATTAGTACTCAGTAGTCCAAAATCCATTGTGGAATCACTGTCAGAATATGAAGATGGCATTTTCCTTTGCATAATACAGGTATATACATAATATATATAAACATTCATAAAATGTTCGAAAACTGAACCCAGAACAATTCTATCCAACAGGATGGCTGACATTACATTGAAAAGTCTGTGTCATTGTCACCATGACCTTTAGGGAAGGGAATCATAGTCTCTGCATTTCTTGTTCCACCTCAGCACCATCAAAGGTGACCATTTCTCTTTATGAAAGTAAGAAGAACCAATCAGATTAGATGTGTATTCCCTGTTGTTAATCCTCACTTATTGTTGAAGCATTGATCCCACGCGGCCATTGTAATTCCCGTCACAATGTCTTTAAATCAGATGAGGGGATTACAACATTTCAGATAGACACTGTGGGGAGAATGTATCATACTGGTACACCAGAAAGTAGAAGACTTTTTGCAGCTTTATGCCACTATAGCCTCTTTTGAATGTGGGTGGAACAGTGGGCATGGATAGGTATGTTAATTAGTTTCAAATAAGATTTACCACTGCAAAAAAGTCACAAAATCATTCCAGTGTGTGTGTGCCTGTGTGATGGTGGTGGAAATGTAGAAAAACTGGTATAGCATTTTTAGACAAAGATGTTAGGTTTAAAGGTGCACCTAATTTATCAAATAATGAGCAACTTTTGATAAATTTGGCTCACCTTTTACCAACACAAACTCAAAGCAAAACTGACTTTAAAAAGTCATGATACATTCCCCCCTGTTACTCGACGGAACTGTCTTCGTTTCAGTACATGTTGTGGTGGCCCAATCATTTTGTTATGTCCATTTCCAGGAAAGCATGTTGGTGCCAGAAGTATCCACAAATAAAGGAAAATGCATGTCCAGCAGGATGCTACCTTAATCCAAAATGTAGGCCAACTTCCATGTGTGAATGTGGTCTCCAAGGAAGAATTCTCATAGCTGCAAAGATAAAGCATTGCATGCGAATGAACAGACCGTCAAACATTAGTCACAGCGATACTTAAACATTACTCATGATGAGGTGTGCACATGGCCAGCTATCAGTGTTGAGCACGACCTATAAACATACTAACCACAGTACTTGAGAACTAATTACTTTGACCTTAGTTACTCTGGGGTGAGACCATTTCATTCCAAGCACAGCAAGTGTAGATCTGACGATCCTCGCTGTAAAGGTCACATCAAAATAAGCAAAAAAGCAAGGAAAAATCATTTCGACTTCCAGATAAATGAGTTTGTTCCTCTTCTATGCAGTGCTGGGGAGGATACATATGTAACAGCATTTTGCATATCTGTACACAATTGATCATGTCTACTGCTGTCAAAGGGAAACTAGTAAATTAAAACATGTTACATATTACTGTCTGCCAGGCAAACATCGCCAATGTACACAAATGCCGCCTAAATATTTCCGTTTGTAAAAGGGCCTACAATTGGGACAGACTATCATTATGTGAGAAAGGGGTCATTCCTCTAGGACCTCCACCAATCAGGACCATTTAGTGTTTTTTACCCAGACTGAGGATTTTTTTGCAGATTGCACTAGGACCTATTTTCAATGGGGCCCGCAAAAGATGTGGGATGCACACGGACCATACCCGTATTTTGCGGATCCGCGATTTGTGGACTGCAAAACTGATACGGTTGTGTGAATCAGGTTTGCGGTCATCAAAACATGGATACTGGCTATGTGCACACCACATCACAGTGCAGACCCACCATGTGCTTCTGCATCTGCGTGGGCACTCCACAAAATATGTCCTATACTTAGCTGCAACATGCGAACCACAGACCCATTGAAGTCAATGGATTTATACCGTGATGCATTGTGCACATGGCTGGTAGCTGTGTTTCGTGGATCCGTGGTTTGCAGACCACAAAACACTTATGGTCATGTTGGGTCCTTTTACACAGGCAGATTTATGCCCATAGCATGTGCCAATAGACGATAATGATTTTTTTAAGAACTTTTTACATTGGCAGAGAACTGCTTTAATGAACGCCTGTATGAATAATCAGTCACTCACTACTTATGATCGCTTATGTACATTATTGACAGCAGCATATCTGTTTACATGGGGTGATGTGCTGCCATCAAATTAGCATTTGTATGCCTACATAAAAGATCTAATCAGCAGACAAATATCCAGACATACATTTCTATGTACGTTCCTGATCATCAGCCTGGGTAGAGATTGAGAACTGATGATTAAGGAGTTGGGCAATGGTGAATAAGGAAGAAAAAAAAAAAACATATCTGGTCAGTGTTGGGGGTCCAGCGCCAAGCTTCCATCTACATGCTTGTCAATACTGCCGGCCAAGCTATAGCCTCAACGTCACTGCTGAAATGTGAATACGGCCTCAGTGGTACATCAATTCAAGCGGCGACTTCCTTTATTGGCGGGGATTGCTGTGGCCCTTCTCCCACTTGTCAAATACTGATAATATTATCTTACGGCCCTTTTACACTTTCCAATACAGATGCCAGTGATCAGGAATAAAGAATTTTCCCGATCATTACCTGCTTGTTTGCTGGATTTAAATTGAGCAATCAGTTTTACATTATAGGGATGGATGATCCTTACTACGATCATTCATCCCCACACATTTCCATTGTTTGTCTGCAGCACATCCCTGTTTACACCGCGCGATGTGCTGCTGGCAAATGAAGATTTTTGTGCTGCAAGAAAGATATGTGTTGCTTGTGTGTCATGAGACCAGTGGCATCTCATTCCTGATAATTGCCTCAGTACTGTTGGAAAACACTATGGGGGAGATTTATCAAAGTGGTGTAAAATAGAACTGGCTTAGGTGCCCATAGAAACCAAATTCCACCTTTCACTTTCCAAAGAAGCTGTGAAAAATGAATGGTGGAATCTGATTGGTTGCTATGGGCAACTAAGCCAGTTCTACTTTAGACCACTTTGATAAATCTCCCCCTATACTTTAACTGTAAAAGTAGTATTCCTTTCCAAAATATGCAAGGGTTTCCATGAATATATCCTCAAGCTTTGATGTAACCAAAAATCCCTTTAGGGATTATTGTGCAAAAATAAGTAAATCTGTTTTATGGTAATGTCTGTGGCTTCAGCACCCATCTATATGGGAGATGGATCTTGATGGTTTTGCTCCTACAGTCCTTATGCTTGTGTCATCCAGGATTTTTGAGGTGTAGTTCGATGGTGTACCATTCCTGTGATGTCTCTGCAGATCAGGAACAGACTTGATTCAGGTATTGTGTCAATGGCATATTTTGTGGTAATTACGTACACGATAATTATCACACACCTCACGTAACAGTAAATGTCTGTCATGTCACCACAGATGGAACACAACAGAACATTTATCTTGCAAAATGTTCTGACCTGATGGGACAAATAACCTGAAGCTCCCTTCGGCCTTCACTGTAGAGATTGTAATGCAATTATAGATAAAAGAACAAAGGACGGCTACGGTGTAAATCGTATTACACCACTTACATTCCTGGATGGTCTCCAAATCAGAACCAACAAAAGAATACTGGGCATTAGAGACATTATTATGTGAGAGTTTCTGCTCTTGCTCAATCAACATGAGAATGTCAATAAGTATCATAACATGAACGTAGAAGGACTCTTCTGACTTCTATCTAAACATACTGTAAGTCACAGGGAGTTATTTCTCAGCAGGCCCCTCATGCAGCCCAGCGAGAAGACTAAGCACCTGGGAATGTTCGGAATGCGCACCTGAACCAGTTGGTCAGCGTCATCATCACATAGAGAGAGGCGAGCACAAATACAAAGTGGAAGAAGGAGTAGCTGTAGATCACTTGCTCATGCTCGTCGTGTATGACTCTCTGTCCACCTCCAATGTTCGTATCCTCCTCGCAGTTCTTGTCCCCTGTTAGAGAAGGGAAACAATGACTACCCGTCTTCCACCAGCATGATCTTATCTCTACTTATTGTTGCACAAAAACCAGTGAGAAGTAGCTAAGGGTACTTTCACACTAGCGTTTTTCTTTTCCGGCATAGAGTTCCGTCCTAGGGGCTCAATACCGGAAAATAACTGATCAGTTTTATCCCCATGTATTCTGAACGGGGAGTA
Organism: Bufo gargarizans; assembly: GCF_014858855.1. Lineage (NCBI taxonomy): Eukaryota > Metazoa > Chordata > Amphibia > Anura > Bufonidae > Bufo > Bufo gargarizans. Next base: position 137,072,451 of record NC_058081.1, read on the forward strand.
ATCAGGATGTCTTCAGTTCAGTCATTTTGACGGATCAGGACGGAGATAATACCGCAGCATGCTACGGTTTTATCTCCGGCGAAAAAAACTGAAGACTTGCTGGAATGCCAGATCCGCCATTTTTCCCCATAGGAATGTATTAGTGCTGGATCCAGCATTCAAAATACCGGAATGCCGGATCCGTCGTTCTGGTCTGCACATGCGCAGAGTGGTAAAAATGTGAAAAAAGATACAAGACGGATCCGTCTGTCCGCATGACAAGCAGAGAGATGGATCCATTCTTGCAATGCATTTGTGGGACGGATCCGCATCCGGATGCGTCTCATAAATGGTTTCAGTCACATGCAGATCGGCGGATCCGGCGGGCTGTTCCGACGACGGAACTGCCCGCCGGATCACACTGCCGCAAGTGTGAAAGCAGCCTAAGGCTAGTTTCACATCCCCGGCATTGTCATCCGGCAGCCAGTTCCGACATAGAATACCGGGAATGCAGTTTTTTCTGTCTGGCCACTTCTCTGCATTTTTGCCGGATCTCGTAGTTAATGGGGCCGGCGGGTTTTCCGGTTGCATCCAGAGAATTCCAGAAGGGTGTCTTCTGCCGGAACAGCCAGCTGGAATTTCTGCCAGAGATGTGAAACTAGCCAAAGCAAATCTTGACTTGCAAAAAAAGGCTAGTTTCACAGTAGTGTTCAGAGATCTGGCAGGGAGCTCTCTGGATCCAGCACTGTGGATGCTGCCTTAATGCCTGCCGGCTCCATTAACTATAATGGGGACCGACTGAGATGCGGCCGCAACCCGGCAAATTTGCCAAGAATCACCTGGACTACAACTGCTGTGCACACCCTACCCTGCTGGATCTCTAAACACTAGTGTGAAACTTTCCTAAATTGGCTAGTTGAACGCTACCATTAAAATCCTCAGGCAGGCTCTTTCGGCAGAGGCCTAAGACCGCTTTCACACAGTCAGTGTTTGATCAGTGATTTCCATCGGTGATTGTGAACCAAAACCAGAAGTGGAGCCTATACAGAAACAAAGTATAAGGGAAAGATCTACTCCTGTTCTGTGTTTATGACCCACAACTGGTTTTAGCTCATGATCACTGATGGAAATCACTGACCGAACACTGACTGTATGAAAGCGATCTAAGGCGTAAGTTTTTTTTATACCAGGCAACAGTCCCCCGAACAATTAGTTATGCAATCATTTCCCAGTGTAAACATGTCTAGCGACCAAATGACGGTCAATAATTTGTTTGTTTGTCATGTATTGAATATTGTGCGTATAAATATCATAAAAATCAGTGCTTGTCAGCAGCACATCCTCTCAGGTAAACAGGAGATGTGCTGTTGAAAATAATGGAAACTGCATTGGGGTAAAAGATCACATGATCTATCTATGAAAAGTGTCCGATAAACAGATAAACTTATTGATTGGCGCTCATTCCATGTGGTTTATTTTTATGCTAAAAGACCCTTAGTTCATATAATCAACAATACAGGATCATATCAGAACTGAAGATGTGTGAGATCACTTTGTGAATGGTTGGTCTTTCAGCATACTATGCAGGTCCCGGTACTGCAAACATACGACTGTATGGGCGATTGTCCATTTTATCTATACAATCTTACAATGTAATGCTGGCCATATGTGTGAACAAGTGGGGCCTGGAGAGGGGTGCAAAAATAACAGATTAAAAAAAAATCAATGCTCTTACTAAATTTATTTTTCAACCAATTGTACACTGTTCCCTTTAGTGCTAAGGGTAGAGCGGAGAAAGGCACTGCCTAACAGTTCTGGAGGCGACTTATCTCCCAGGGGAACAAAAGGATTGGGTGAAGATATTAATTTTGCCCGATCCTTGTCTCCTCCCAACATCATCTGTCGGGGGTGAATTGGGAGCTAAATTTCACTGGTGTAACTGGTATAAGGTATACGTTCCACCTATCAAAATTAAATCACTGTCGTTTGGAACGCTATATTTCTGTTAAAACTGTTACTTTATTAATCAGAAAACAAAAGGGGAAAGGGGACTAACCTATATTAAAATTCTAGGACGCCATCCATTCAGTATAGGGTCGATGAAAAAGACCTATAAACCGCAATTGCGATAGATACAGCTGTGGATGGGGTCACTAGAAATGCCGCAGGCTAGTGCTGTACTGCTGGTTGAAGCATAGGGCCATGGGGCCATGCTAATTCAATACCACAGAAGTTAGGCACTATGACGCGGTCGAGGTGCTCTGAACCACTCCCAGCTGGTAGATCCCTGGACTAAAATTATTCATAGACTAATCCAGTGATAAACATCTGCCTGCAGAAGCCGATCTCAATTGAAACCATCCGTTCATATGAAAACGGGTGTCTGAGAATCGGCCCTGCAAACACGAATCAATGGATCTAAGCTAAAGCTGGGTGGAACAGAAAAAAACTGAATTGCCGTTGCTCATCTACCTGCAAAGGGCTGAGAGCCGCAGACCTCAACTGCAGTGTGAGCGCAATGCAGATACATATGAACATTATTTCATCCCCACACCACACTCGACGCGTTTCGCCATAAGGCTCGTCAGGAGCGTGTATCTGTGGTTATCAGGAGAAATATTCAAAGCTGCTGAGCCTCCGTTACAGAGACTGCAGCTGTAAGTACGAGGTGGCCGAACGCGGCCGCTCAGGTGCACAGAATATAAGGAGAGTCCTCCTCCCCTCTGCTGAGCCACGCCTACAGAACGGCCAATGAGGATACAGGAGGCGCGGCATTGCCGCATCATCCGTCCCACCCCCATTGTGCCGCCCCCTCTATGAGACCGGCTCAGATGAATGTCATGACATTCTACATTAGAATTAGAGTTGATATATACGGCGACTTATTAAAACGGCGACATGTGTACAGCACCGATCGGGACGCGGATCATAAAGTGGTATAGACTACATTATATTATTTGTTATTTTATTTTATTTTGTTGAGGACATCAATCGGTAGTTGTAGAGACAGCACAACAGGATCAAAAAGGACCCTGCAGCATTGTTACTAGGTGGTAATACTGTGATCAGGCGGATGTACATAGCGATCCCTTCATAGATTGCAGGGGCGGTGTTTGGTATGATGTGGTGTAAATAATCCACAACCCATGATTATACTACCATACCCCTACTATCTCCTGGCCCCATCAGTGGCCTAGGTGATCACATGTTGTGCTGACCCAATAACATAGAGTCATTAGTGGTCAATCCTACTGGGACACATGGATCGTGGGCAGTATATCAACACCCCTAGTGTGTTGATACTAAATATCATAAAAATCAGTGCTTGTCAGCAGCACATCCTCTCAGGTAAACAGGAGATGTGCTGTTGAAAATAATGGAAACTGCATAGGGGTAAAAGATCACATGATCTATCTATGAAAAGTGTCCGATAAACAGATAAACTTATTGATTGGCGCTCATTCCATGTGGTTTATTTTTATGCTACAAGACCCTTAGTTCATATAATCGACAATACAGGATCATATCAGAACTGAAGATGTGTGAGATCACTTTGTGAATGGTTGGTCTTTCAGCATACTATGCAGGTCCCGGTACTGCAAACATACGGTTGTATGGGCGATTGTCCATTTTATCTATACAATCTTACAATGTAATGCTGGCCATATGTGTGAACAAGTGGGGCCTGGAGAGGGGTGCAAAAATAACAGATTAAAAAAAAAATCAATGCTCTTACTAAATTTATTTTTCAACCAATTGTACACTGTTCCCTTTAGTGCTAAGGGTAGAACGGAGAAAGACACTGCCTAACAGTTCTGGAGGCGACTTATCTCCCAGGGGAACAAAAGGATTGGGTGAAGATATTAATTTTGCCCGATCCTTGTCTCCTCCCAACATCATCTGTCGGGGGTGAATTGGGAGCTACCTGCACTCATTAGTGTGTCAGCAAAAGTATAATGTATATGGCCAGCTTTAAGCTGCCCCGAAGTACATTAGGTTGCTAGCCAACTTAAAGGGGTTGTCTCACTTCAGAAAATGGTATTTATCATGTAGAGAAATTTAATACAAGCCACTTACTAATGTATTGTGATTATTCATATTGCCTCCTTTGCTGTCTGGACCCATTCTTCCATCACATTATATACTGCTCGTTTCCATGGTTATGACCACTCTTAAATTCAGTATAGGTGGCTGTGCTTGCCTACTATAGGAAAAACGCTATGTGCGCTCCTATGGTCCTGGCCACCAGAGGGGCCAGTGCTTGTTTCTATAGTGTGCAAGCACAGCCACTAAGGGTGGCTTGTAGGGTGGTCGTAACCATGGAAACAATAAGTGTATGATGTGATGGAAAGATTAGTCTATCCAGCAAAAGAAGGAATATGGATAACAACAATACATTACTAAGTGCCTTGTATTAACACGCTCAACACACCTAAGTGTTGTACGGCGCAAAAAAACCTGTGCGACAAAATATTGTCACACGCGACAAATGCTTGTAAATGAGCCATAGTGATTTTGGCGTCTATATCAACAATGCTTTCAACCCGAATACAAGCATTTTCCCATTCATTGGTTAATTGGAGGCACCTTTGGGCCCCATTCACACGTTCGCAATTTCATTCCGCAAAAAATTTGCAGACCCATTCATTTATATGGGGCCGCCGTGCTGCCCTGATACGGAATTGCGGACCCGCCGGCAATGTGCGGTCCGCAAAATGCGGAAAGCACATTGCCGTGTCCGTGTTTTGTGGATCCGCTGATCCACAAAACACGTTAGGGACGTGTGACTGGACCCTTACATAGGGTAATTATCAGGAACAAGTGTTCCCAAGTACGCTCCTTCCAGATAATTGTACCTATTGTCAGCTTGTATACAGGGGCCTTTATTTTAATATTGCTACATGCTTCCATACAAACATGTGCACTTCAGAAGATGCAGAATAAAGAATTCCACACCGCACAATAAGGCTGGAGCTACAATGTGACTTTGGGAGAGGCAAGCATTGTGTGACTAAAGATAATTTGTGTTGCAGTGCAGCCACAAAATGTAATAGAACTCGCAAGACCCCAGAATCACAAAAAAATACAGTGTGTTGGATTTTTGTGACTTTGGGGTCCCAGTCCCTGACTGCTGCTGAAAACGCCAGTCTTTGTAAATGTGCCCCACTGAGTTTTTTGTGAGTTGATGAGTACAACTTTATGTAAAGAATTTACGATGCTACGATCCTTTCTCATAGAAACATAGAATGTGTCGGCAGATAAGAACCATTTGGCCCATCTAGTCTGCCCAATATACTGAATACTATGGATAGCCCCTGGCCCTTATATGAAGGATGGCCTTATGCCTATCCCATGCATGCTTAAACTCCTCCACTGTATTTGCAGCTACCACTTCTGCAGGAAGGCTATTCCATGCATCCACTACTCTCTCAGTAAAGTAATACTTCCTGATATTAGTTTTAAATTAGAGGGGCAAAGGTTTAAAACTATGTCCTCTTGTAGCAGTTTTTCTTCTTATAAATATTCTCTCCTCTTTTACCTTGTTGATTCCCTTTATGTATTTAAAAGTTTCTATCATATCCCCTCGGTCTCTTCTTTCTTCCAAGCTATACATGTTAAGGTCCTTTAACCTTTCCTGGTAAGTTTTATCCTGCAATCTATGTACTAGTTTAGTAGCTCTTCTCTGAACTCTCTCTAGAGTATCTATATCCTTCTGGAGATATGGTCTCCAGTACTGCGCACAATACTCCAAATGAGGTCTCACTAGTGCTCTGTAGAGCGGCATGAGCACCTCCCTCTTTCTACTGGTAATGCCTCTCCCTATACACCCAAGCATTCTGCTAGAATTTCCTGCTGCTCTATGACATTGTCTGCCTACCTTTAAGTCTTCTGAAATATTGATCCCTAAATCCCTTTCCTCAGCAGGTTTAAATCTGCTAAAAAAAACTTTCTACACTGTAGTAGTAAAATTGACAAAATTGTACAATGACTGAACACAACACAAAAGACCAAAAAACATGTATTGCATAGAGAGTGGAACTTTTTAAATGCAGCGTTTTTACAGTGCATTTGACACAAAAGAGGGTCGGGGGAGTGGCGATGGTGGAGTGGGGGCCTGGATTCCAGCCCCCAGCAAATTTACTATTTTTACACCAGGAGCAGGCATAGTTTTTCCCAACGGGCACACAGACTACCAAACATGTGCCTTAATTATGACAAGGCACACGTCCCATCATAAATTCGCCGCATCTTCTGGCAGCAAAGCCAGCGTAAAATGTACAAACATGTACTACAGAGCCAGTATTAGGGCTCGTTCACACGACCGTTGGTGTTTCGCGCCCGTGCTGTGAATCACAAATTGCGGTCCGCAATGCACGGGCACCTTTTTAATGGGGCAGGTGCATGGGGATCGCAGACCCATTCACTTGAATGGGTCCGCGATCCCTCCGTTCCGCAAAAAGATAGAGCATGTTCTATCTTTTTGCGGTATGGAGGCACGAAACGGAACCCCAGAAAACACTCCATAGTGCTTCCGTAGTGTTCCGTTATGTGCTTCCGTTCCGCATCTCCGGATTTGCGGACCAATTGAAATGAATGGGTCCGCATCCGTGATGCGGAATGACAATGGAACGGTGCCCTGTAGTAGGGATCGCGCAATACGGGAACAGGACACCAACAGTCGTGTGAACGAGCCCTTAATCAAAGGTGTTTCTTCTCCAAAGTACATTATTGAGGGCACAAAAATAACTGAAGAAAAACGTGTCAACATTTATGAAACTGACGGCAGAGCACTGGAACTATAAAAGCTGTTCTCTATTATAAACTCCAGGCGTGATGCTCTCATCTGTACATTTCAGAATGGTACATACTGTATGTGAGCATGTGTTTACATCAAAGTAGCCATAAAAAAAGCTAAAATGTCATCACCTCTTTCCTCGTCCTCTTCTGGACAGCAGAAGCAGCAGGATGCTTTCTACAAGTAAGATGGATACATTAAGATACTACTCGGATCCATATATACATATGAGCTGTATTACAATTGCTGTATATTTACTACACACTATAATCCCCCACAACACAGTCAGTGTATCCAATCTCAGACCTGACGACATGTCAGTGCACTGGGCGTCACTGTTCTCTTGCTGCTCAATTTACCACAATAATTCTTCAATTGGATATGCTGATCTGAACTAGCAGTGAACCTCCTAAAATCCTGAGCTCACAGAATGATTACCCACCAGGAAGGAAATGTGAGAAAATGACTGTTCAGAGCGATAACAGGAGTTTCTGAATACACCAAAATGTATTTCTTTCCAATAACTAACCTGGAACTCATACGTGTAGACCTTAATCATCCACATTGGGCCAAACATTTCAGCTAAGTAGGAGGCTTCATTGCTGTGGACATTTGAAAATACATGCAACATTAATGGTCAGTACATTGGCATGGATTGTGGTCAATACATTAGAGATACTAAATGTTAACATTACAGGATATTTATACCTTTGCAACCATTTTTTTACTGCTCTGTCCAATTGCATAAAAAAAAATTGAAAACATAACTTTGCAAACAGTTTTGATTAAACATATCCAACTGGTTCATGATTACAGCTCCTATGCAGTCCTATATGTCTCCATGGTTACAGACTACAAACAAACCCTGCTTTTAGTCAGATCTTGCAGTCCCTCTGCCCCCTCTTTTTCTATCTGTAGGTTAGCAGGAAGAGAGGATAAATTTAAAAAATAAAACATGATTTGCAAAGTGACTAGGAAATTAAAGGGCTTGTCCACAATTTTTTTAAAGGAATCCTGTCACCAGCTACCTCCCATTCTAACTGTTTGCTTAGGCACATAGCTGTGGTTCACCTGATTAAAACGCTATTTTTTTCTGTTAATCTGAGCTCTGTTCCTGAGTTTTGATACTTTTTCTTAATATGCAAATTAGGCTTTTGGTGCAATGAAGGCATCATCTTTGCTCTTGTTGAACACAAGCTCCACTTCTCTCTGAGGCCAGCCCTGGCTGCTTTTCCACTGCTTGGCCCTGTCAATGAAAGGGATTGGCTACAGAAACTAGGGGAGCTTGGTTGCAACAAGAACCATGGTGATGCCCTCACTGCACCAAAGACCTAATTCGTATATTTAGAAAAAGGAACTGAAAAACAGTGTTTTAATGAGGTGAACCACAGCTCTGTGTCTATGCATACAGTTTGATAGGGAGATTGCTGGTGAGAGATTCCCTTTAGATATCTCTCCCAGCCAGCAGGATCTGTGAAAGGAAGTATATTTACCTGCTCCTTGCCACTTGGTTCCAGCTCTCTGGGTCCCGGGCTGCACTTTTGGTCCCCCCATGGAAAGTTCCTGAACGGATGGGGTCATTTGCTCCATTGCAGCCACCAACAGGACTCAGCGGTAATGTGTCCCCAAGTGGCACGTGATCCAGCAGTGACCTGCTGCTTGGGGACATATCATGGCCGAGGCCAGTTCTTAGCTGCAGTGGCCATCACAGAGGAAAATAAGCATTACACAAGTCCCATTTACATCAATGGGTTGTCTGCGTAATGTGGACAGGTCCTCCAGAGTGAGACATGCTCCTATAACCAGTCTTCACTCTGGCCAAGAGATAAGGGTCCTGAAAAAAGGACCTACATTGACATTCAGCTTGTCCGGTTTGTATCGTTTTGATGCTTGCAGCGGTTTTGCGTCCGGTCAGAATGGAATGCAATCTGAACGGAGCATACCCCATTTAGAATACACTGGCCCTAAACTGAGCCGTTTTTGCATTCCGGTTTTGAGATCCGGCAGAGGAATGCCAGATGATGTAAAAGTGGCCTAAGTCCATGCTTAAAGGGCTTCTGTCACCCCACTAAAGTCATATTTTTTTTTTGGGCTAGTTACATTCCTTATAGTGCGATATATGAGAATATAATGTTGTTACTTACTTTCATTCGGCCGTTTCTTAAGAAAGCAAAGTTTTATAATATGCAAATCAGGTCTCTACCAGCAAGTAGGGCGTCTACTTGCTGGTAGCCGCCGCAAAAAACCGCCCCCTCGTCGTGTTGATTGACAGGGCCAGCCGCGATCTCCTCCTCCGGCCGGCCCTGTCAGCATTTCAAAAATCGCGCGCCTCTGTTCATTCGGCGCAGGCGCTCTGAGATGAGGAGGCTCGTCTCCTCAGAACTCCCTCAGTGCGCCTGCGCCGATGACATCACCGAAAGAGAAGACGTCATCGGCGCAGGCGCACTGAGGGAGTTCTGAGGAGACGAGCCTCCTCATCTCAGAGCGCCTGCGCCGAATGAACAGAGGCGCGCGATTTTTAAAATGCTGACAGGGCCGGCCGGAGGAGGAGATCACGGCTGGCCCTGTCAATCAACATGACGAGGGGGCAGTTCTTTGCGGCGGCTACCAGCAAGTAGACGTCCTACTTGCTGGTAGAGACCTGATTTGCATATTCTAAAACTTCGTTTTCTTAAGAAACGGCCGAATAAAAGTAAGTAACAACATTATATTCTCATATATCGCACTATAAGGAATGTAACTAGCCCAAAAAAAATAATAATGACTTTAGTGGGGTGACAGAAGCCCTTTAAAGATCCTACAAATCATTTTTCTTATATTCCCAAAATTATTTATTACCAAGTCATAAAACCCTTTACTTAACCCTTAAGACTGGTGGAGAAACAGTGAAGTCTTAGTGGATCCTATCATTAGCTTCTATCCCCAATCTCTATGGAAAAAAAAAGAACAAGACACACATGGATACATACAGACCCCTCCACAGCGTGCTACCGTACTTCCCAGTGCGCGGCACAGCAGTGGCTAGTGCAATATGTACTGTTGCATAGTTGCTCTTCTTTTATTCTTTTTTTTATTATTATTCTATTTATAACACACCACCCTTTTATCTTATACTCCCCACACAACTATATACCAAGCTCTAATGTCCCAGAAGGAATCCAACTCTTCGTCCTTATTTGCAATACAGAGATTTTAACCACTGCACTTGTTTTATTGGGAACAGTCAGCTTTTTATGGCCGCCTCTTCCCCCTTGTTAACAGCAGCGGCAGTAAAAAGCTTGGCTGCACAACAATACAGCATAGTTAGAGGTATTTACAGCACTGCAGAGTTAGCGAATGTCCATAAGTAGGTGTGTGTTGGAGGACAGATATCCAGAGGGCAGCTGCTGCCGGCCTCTGGGTTTTGAACTTCTAATATCGTTGGCTTAATTAGAAAAGATATTTGGCATGCTTGGAGAACCAGTAATTCCCCACGGTTCTCTTGCTGCTCTGTTCATGACCTTTCCACATTTTCATTCGGAGCTCAGTTAAGTATAGTAAGCCCCATTATTTATAACAGCTGGCAAAGAGAACGGCAAATATTTCCATGTTTTCACTATTCGTGGGCATCATTTTTATTTAACGTGCTTCCTCCCTCTCATTCCAGATCACTTTTAGCTAAGGAAGAAAAACACTTAGACCAGTGGAGGTCAAACCACCAGATCCCAGTGGATTTCATGACTGCTTATAGTGCTGAATGTCAACAGGTCACCAACATTTAATAAAAACTATTTACTTGAGTTATTTCATGTTGAGGACTTTATAAAAGCATTTTATTTTACATAGAGTTGGGCTCCTTTTACTTTTAAAAAAAGGGTTAGGCTAATTTCACATGGGTGATCAAGGATTGGGATTGAAGATGCTGTGAGCTCAAGCCAACAGTACTGTCCCCTACTTGCTGTGATGCTGTGAGTAGGGACGGACTGGAAACTTAAAGTGGCCTCATGTTGTAGTTGGATCCAAATTGACAGAAGACAGAAATACCATATAACGATGCACATTATACTACCCCAGCAGAGGCCAAATACCACAGTGCATCACAAAATACTGCCCAGCAACATCTCCCCAAAAACTAGCTCTCTGTGATGGTTGGCACTAGGTGTCACGTTCTGTTCGCCTATTTCAGTTTGCCTCAGGATGGCAATACAGTAGAATTCAGAAGTCAGGAAGGGATCATTACTTACCTGGCTGCTGGCCATGAGGAGTGCTCAGGTGGCCCCCTAGGCATTGGCCCACCGGAAAGTTTCCCTGTAGGGTCTATTGCTAGTTCGCTCCTGGCTGTGAGTTATAAGTAGGGATGAGCGAATGGACTTCGGATGAAACATCCAAAGTCAATTTGCATAACATTTCATTTCAATAGTGTACGGAGCGAGGGTTCTGTATAGTATTAGAATGTATTGGCTCTGATGAGCCGAAGTTATTACTTTGCAAAGTCTCTCGAGACTTCGCATAATAACTTCAGAAATTGATTTATACTGTAAAAAAACATTTCCCGAACTCGGGTTCGGTTCCAAGTGGTACCTTAATAATACCTTTGGCTCATCTGAGCCAATACATTCTAATACTGTACAGAGCATTGAAACAAAGTTTTATGCGAATCAACTTCAGATGTTTGATCCGAAGTCGATTCGCTCATCCCTGGTTATAAGGGTTTCATGAGCATAAGCTGATCACAGAGTGACCAGATGCTTGGACTTCAACTGATGTAAACCATGGTGACATGCAGCCACTGCATTTTATTAAATGTTCCAAATTACCACATAGTGTACAGCCAATTTGATTTGGTGACAATCAAGGAGCTCATTAGTCATTGTATACATATGGCTCTAAAGGAAAGATGCAGAGTAGTAGATGTTGCAAGGACAGTAAAACTGAAATCCATATATCAGTGCTAGTAACACAGATATAACCTGAAAAATAACTTATTAATGCAAAGGCAGTGTGTGAAAAAAGGAGCAGTCTATCCCACTCTCGATCCCAGCCAAAAGATCACATATACAGGGCCATGAAAGTAACATCGCTGCACTCGGACATATTTTAAAAAAAAATCTAAGCGTGGTCATCTATCTATCCACTGCACTATCTAGAAGACTCAATGGAAGAGGTACACCTATCCCATATTTTATGGAACTTCCTTGTTTCTGTGTTTATAAATCCATTTCTTATAGGTTTCATTGAGAAATATTCAATGGTAGGAAAAATCTCAGGGTGAAGAAACCAAGAGGCAACCCTAGGGTCACCTGCCACAGGTATCGCCATATTATCCTATAAAAACTTGCGAGCCTGCTCCTAAAACCACTTTACAAGAGCGCAGGACCATGTTAAATGGAAAAATGAATCAGATATCTCATTAGACCTGTGAACTAAACTATTGGATATAGCCTTCCTCCATGGAGTTCCCAGAACATATTTAGGTATACCAAACGGACTCTCACAGAATTGGTCCCTGAGCTGGAAATAAGGTAAATGGAAATCATTATTGAGATGAAACTTGTCCTTTAACTCTTGAAAGGACTGAAAGACCCCATCCATACAGACATCACCCATTAAACGTTGTGCCCACTTCACCACTGCCTCGTGCGACCTCACCCTTAGCAGCTTTTTCTAAATCACATTTCTCAATAACATCCCATGCTGTATACAAAAATGTGATTTAGAAAATGTATCTCAAAGAGACTCTTTCTTAAAGGAGTCTGACATTTTTTGTGCATTATTTTTTCAGCAGTTTTTTTTCACTATAGAGGATTATATGGAACACAGCTATAAAAAAAAAAAAACATTTAAAAAGGATGCAGCGTTTTGAAAATAAAGATATAACTGACCCAAAAAAGCATAAAAATGATGGTCAAACACACTGGGAAGATTTGCTAAGCTATAGGTGCTTAGAATTGCACAAAAACTGGCATATATGCATTGCTCCACATTTATTATGTGTTTAAGATGCTATTTGCGCCTCGCTGGACAAGAGGATGGGCCATGGCATAGTGGGAAATGGTGTAACACACAAAGCAAGTCAAATACTAGGTGGTGTAAGGTTAGACAATAGTGTCTTAAAAGTGCACCAAATGTATTATGCAGCATGAACCACTTTGACAAACTTGGGTAATCTTCTGACTGTCTAGTCTTATTTTACATTGTCTAAATATAAGACAGGATTAGCAAATCTGTGTTTAGCGCTTTTCTCAATTCTCATCTGCATTTGAGCTAACATCTGACCACAGCATTTACAAAAAAGTGTAAAAAAACAACAGTCCACAAAAATTCCCCCCACTCCTGTTTTCTGGCGTCGTGTTTGCTGCTATTTAAATGTCATTTGCACAAAAAAATGTTATGCAAGTAGTGTTTCTCCACCATCCTCGCGGGCGTGGTGAAGGGGGTGTGATGATGGCGGGACTAGTGGTCTTGTCATATTTATCTTCTTTTACGACAGTTTTCTGGTGTAGAAGACCAAAATCTACGCCAGCCAGAGGCTGCCCAATCTGCGCTTAAATTAGGACGAAGTGTGAACCTCTTCTAATTTTAAGTGCAGCCTCCGGCATCATAAACTGGTCTGTGATAAATCAGGGTGTTTTTCCTAAAAGAACTACATGTGAAACCACAGGAGGGAATGCTCAAAAGATCTCAATTTTGCAAGTTTGTTTGTTTCTTACACATGATGTAAGAAACCGTGATATCACAACTAAAGTCTACCCATTAAGGAGGTCAACTTGGCATGGGCATGAAGATGTGGGTCATGGGAGGTCTCGCTTACAAATTCATGAAGTAAATATGAATGCAGTGAAATGCTGAAGTTACTCGTGCATATAGACTAACACTTGTGCTGTCTTGTTTGGAGCATTAGAACATGAGTCATGGACAAGAATGGAACATGATTTAGTAAATTGTCTCCTAAATGATATGCTTGCATCGCTTCATTTTCTACTCTTCTTAATCTTTGCACATTACGAGTTGATGAAAGATGTATTTATGTAAAAGTTCTGTTGTTGGGACAACCTGTACAACAAGAACATCAGATGAAATATTCCAAACATCTGATAAAGCTTTAAAAATATGCCACCAAAGCCTCAATTTAGGCTTTCTTGACCAATAGTTTTTGTGCCATTTTTTGGGTGTTCTTCATGAGTTTTACATGCATTTCTTTTCCTAAAGGAACCTCTATGGGAAAATGTCTGAATGAAACATTATGTTTAAAAAAACACACCAAAAGTACAAAAAAGGCACAAAAAACATTTGTAATGTGTTTCACAATTCTCTATTGCCTTATAACTACAGTCAGGCTGCCTAAAAGCAATGCAAAATACTATGGAGCAGATTTACTATCCCTATAGATGGCATAAGCCTGGACCAGCTATCTAGGCCTGCACCAGATTTATGACTGGTGGATCAGGCTGGATAATAAATCTGGCGCAGAGACAGACACTTTCATCTAACTCTATTCCAACTATTCGCTGGTCTACTTTAAAGAGGACATGTCAGCACAAAATGCAATGCAATCTGAAAGCAGAATGTTGTAGAGCAGGAGGAGCTGAGCAAATTTATATATAGTTTTATGGGAAAAGATTCAGTAAAACCTGTAATTTCTACATTTATATCTTTGCTTAGTCCACCTCCTATGAACAGCTATCGGTACAGGGAGGAGGAGTCATCAGTGACTGACAGCTATCTCTGTATGCACACTTATACACACAATGTCACCAATCACTGATGACTCCTCCTCCCTGTACCAATAGCTGTTCACTGGAAGTGAAAAAAGCAAAGATATAAATGTATAAATTACAAATTCTACAGAATCTTTTCCTAAAAAACTATATATCAATCTGCTCAGTTCCCTGTGCTCTATAACGTGGTGCTTTCAGATTGCAATGAATTTTGTGGTGACAGATCCTTTTTAATACAGATTTGTGGCATAATTTTGGCACAAAATGATGCAGACCCCTTTCTCTGTTACACTAAACCAGTTTTTTTCGATTTTAACACTGGTTACTAGGTCTAATAATAGGTCATGAGTTCCCGTTCTGTCCAGGTAATTTTTCAGAAGCTATTATTATCACCACAGGCAGAATTACAATGATAAGTAACACCTCTATATAGATAACATAGGGTCCAGCATTCAAAATAGGTGATCTCATAGCTCATCAACTCCCTCCTGACCTGGTCACAGAGCATGGCACTACAGTCAGTTACATAAATCACACTTTGTCATTGAACTTAGGTTTCGAAATCAAAACTAAATGTTGAGAGGACTTTATGTGTCATGTCCCAAATGTAAATTTTAATTTTCAATGATTTATCCTTTAAAATGTATGCATGTTACTTGTTTGCTTGTACTCATACTTATTGACACAATGCATAGATTTCTTTAGACATACCAGGCGAACAAGACGCAGACGTACATAATGCAGGCCCCAATAATGGCAATAGATGTATCTTCTGTCTGTAGCCCGTCGCTGCTGATGCTTGGAAAACACGCTGTGATATTCTCTCCTCTGTACTGAACTGCAGGGAACACATAAAACATTGCAAACTGAAAGACTACACTTGACATAAATAAATAATCTATAGTCCCACATCAGCCGCCAAACTGTAGTTTAGATCAACCTGGAGCAGAGGCTTAGGCTACCTGCACGCGAGTACGGTGAAAGCACATAAATCCACACAGAATTTTGTATGGATTTTATGTACATTCTCCCACACTCGTGTACAGGTAGCCTAAGCCTTTCTGCATCATATCCGCAATTTCTAACAGCGGTTTTCGGTGCGGATTGCCACAGATCTCACCCTTCACTGGAAAAGGGTGAAATCGGCAGCTGAAACTGCAAACATCTAGAAATCCACACTGCAGGTCAATTTGTGTAATCTCATATACTTTACTGGTACTGTACTATGTTGTGGTTAAACGTGTGTTTGCCGTAACATGTGTAGGTGTCCTTATAGTGGTTGTCCCAAGTTTGAACATAACATATTGGTTGGGGTCCAACAGTTGGGCCCTCCAACAATCCTGAAGAGCTACCAATGCCAAATACTTAGCACAATCCCTTTAAAGTGGTTTTCTCACCAGAAACCAAAGACATCATCCCTTCAAAGCACAAGCCCTTCTAAGAACAAGTCTGTAGGCAGGTATGAGTCCTAGCTGCACTATGGAGAATGTCAAGATTAGACAGTCTTGACACAAGCAAAACTGTGAACACCTGGACCCTCACTAACAGGGTATATTCACACACAGCAGATTTGTTGCTAACATTTCTGCAGCTGAAAAACAGTCCAGTCATCCAGGTTGGATTGTTTCTGCAGTAAAAACATGGATTTCTGCAAGCCCCATTAAGAAAAACGGATGGGACACTGAAATTTCTGCCACAAAATCTGCTGCATGTGAATTTACCCATACCTGGATCCAGAAGGAGATTACACTGCACAGGTCATTGGCAGAAGGTAGGTAACCAAGCATCATTTTGAATATAGTTAGGCCTCATGCACACACGACTATATTTTGCATCTGTGTCTGCTTTTTTTTGCGGTTTGCACATGGACCCATTCATTTCTATGGGTCCGCAAAAAAACACGCGGACAGCAAGTGGATGCCATCCATGAGCTAACTGCATCTGCATGTTCGTTCTGCAAATTATAGAACATGTCCTGTTTTTCGCCTCTGGGCCTTATGGGGTGAATACTAATGAAGCGCTTCCATTTTGGGGTGGGGGGGGGGGGTGCCAAAATGTAGCTTTGCTTGTGTTGGCAAAAATCCTTGCACCGGCCCTGTGTGCATGTGGCCTTAAATAGATATTTGTAAAAGTTCATAGCTTTGTATAAGGCATCGTTTGGCATACCATTAAAGTGGTGGGAATGCAATCAGAAGCAACAGTGACAAAGTGATGGAGAAACCATACAAAGAGAAAGTAATAAAAAGGAAATAAAGCCTGAAAAAGGAAACACATGTGAAAGGGGAAAGAAAAATAGACTGTTTTGTTGATTGTGAGCTTGTCCTCTGTAATAATGGCCATATTTTAGTAAAACGCGTTGAAAATTACTTTTTGATCTATCTGGGAGACTGATATAAAACCCCCACAGTGAACACAATCCCCATTATTACAAAGAATGGAGACTAGGAAAGTCATTGTCATCTCATACTGACACATATAAGCAAGCTGACAGCACTACAATACAGAGGTTCAACCAAGGACACGGCAAGTGGATGAAACCAAAATGAATCTGTGTACACACAGCAGCAAACAGGGGGACAGTGGTTAAGCAGTTAGCTGGATCACTATTACACCCAGTTTCCTATAATTTTGTGTGGGGAGATTTTTCTTAAAGAGATTCTATAAAGAGTGTTACCACTGGCTACCACCGGTTTACACATAGCCTTATGTGTCTCTGTCACTTTGACATTACTAATGCTGTACTGGCATGAAAGCGTGAAAGGGGCCAGATGTCAAAACATAGTATCTATCCATCCAATAAAGACTTCATTCTGAGCTCATAAGTCCCCATAGCACTAAATTAGGATGTCAAATTGCCCGAAGGTTAATCTCTCCCTCTGTCAGTGCTAGCTTATGGAGGGTACCTGTTCTGATAAGGAAGGGTACTAGGGTTCTCTCATCACATAGGGAAATCCTCACTACCTGGGCCAAATTAACTTCTCTCTTTAACATCCCCAAAGGCACTTCACTGTTCATGCCATTGAGACTCCTCCCTTTCTATTTACAAGTAAATTATGTTGACATATTGGGTATTTGGTCTGTCTTTGGCGATTGATCTGTCGGTGATGTACTAAAGGGATATTCAATCCCTACTCTGCAGAACCTCCAGGCATCGCTCCAGGTTTCAAAATGGACTTCCATCCAGGGCAGCCTTGCTGCGCTGGGGTCCTAGGTTCGAATCCGACCAAGGGCAAAATCTGCATGGAGTTTGTATGCTCTCCTCGTGTTTGAGTGGGTTTCCTCCGCGTACTCCGGTTTCCTCCCACACAAAGACATACTGATAGGGACCTTAGATTGTGAGCCCCATTGGGGACAGTTGGATGATAATGTCTGTAAAGCGCTGCAGAATATAGTAGCGCTATATAAAATGCATAAAATAAATAAATAAATTACTCTCATTTCCGTGCATTATGTCAACAATACTTAACTATTGTTCAAAGAAACTATATACCTTCATGGTATGATGCTGTAACAGACTCTCCTCACCCCCAGAGAGAGTTGATCTCACTTTTTTACAACAAAATATTACAAACTTACATACCGGTACCCACAAAACCAAACTTTATTCAACATTGGGAAAATGAAATGGGACTAACATTCTCTGAAGGAGAAACATCCTTAATCCTCAAACACTCACATGGCTTTTCGAGATGTGTTCGGCTCCAAGAAAACTCTTTTAAGTTAATCACGAAATGGTACCGTACTCCAGACACACTACACAAAATGTCCCTCTCATTACCCTCAATCTGCTGGAGATGCCATAGTGATCAGGGCACAGCCTATCACATTTGGTGGACATGTCCAAAAATAACCCCTCATTGGCAAATATGCTCCAAGGCGACTCCCATCTCACCCACACTTGTGCTGTTGAACCTACCTAGCCTACACTTCTCACTTGAGAGACGTTTATTGCCTTCCCATCCTATAGCAGCAGCCAAACTTCTAATTCCACTTCATTGGTTGTCGGAAAAGGTGCCCTCCCTATCAGACTGGGTCCACAAAGTCCATGAAATATGTAGACTAGAAGAAATATCTAGCTGGGAGAACTATTCCCATGATAAACACCTTGCTCTATGGTCTCCCTGGTTCCAGTGGTGTAATAGGAATTCCACCTCTGCTACACTCTACAGTGCCTTTAGCTTCCCAGCTACTGCCAATACACATTAGTGCCTTGCCATATATCATATGTGACTATTTCTGCATTCTCTTAGGTATCATCACCTCACTGACTATTTGGTCTTTTTGGCTATATGTATTGCTCACATAATTCTTGGGCTTGTTGCCCTTTGTTGTGGGTTATTTGTACTTGACTAATCGTAATGTTGTAAGATGTGTACATGTCATCTTGAAAATTAAAATAAAGATTTGTTAAAAAAAAAAAAAGCTTAAAAGGGGCTAGTTACCATCATAGGAGTCCCACAGTGTTATGCTTGACTTTTCAAGGCAATCAGGGCACTTTTGAATCGGGTTAAATTTATTCAGACTGAATTGAATCTGACGGCGCAATGATAGAATCGGAAACTTAGAAAATTCACTCATCTCTATTTTGTAATTAGACTTCCACTGACCTCTTTCAGGAGGCCGACTGGACAGGGCCGAAAATGTAAGGTATGTGACATAGCAGCTAATAATTGAAGCTTGTAGCAATCCAGACCGAGGCTGCTCTGAAAAACAAAAAAATCAGATTATAAAATTATTCCTTTAAAGAAAATGTAAACTATTCTAGAGTATATAGCATCTTTCCAACAGATGAAATAATAGCTTCTAAGCAAAGAAATACTCTGGCACTCTAGTAACACCAAGGGATGTAACATCAAACGGGTGGATACTCACAGCCCCTTTGGTACAAATGTCAAGATACGAGAATACCATTCACATGCTAAGTAGACAAAGTCATGACCTCACATGGCCTCACTATATGATTTGTGCCAATGGGATTACTGGATGGGATGCTGAGAGCTGTGGGCTCTTATAGGATTTAGAAGAATAGTTCAAACATAAATCTAGTTTGCTTATTGCTGTGCAGAGCAGAGGGCGATAAGTTATCAAACTGACCCAAACAGCTGGAAATCTGCAGCTATCATTCAAACTGCTGAAGAAGAACATAGTATGTCATACGGTTACTTGTAAAATATATGGGATCTCAGACATAAACAAATTCTAAGCAAAAAGTGTGGCGCCCATAGAAATTAATCTGATTCCAGCTTTGACTTTTCCCGATCAGAAAGATATTTGTTGCATGAGGCTCGGGACGAGGAGTTTTACTTATGTTCTATAGACATTTCACTTCCAGTTTATTGCCTCCAATATTCCAAATATTGTATTTACAACTTTAAATTATATTAATTACATAGAAATATATATACTTTCTGTGTTTGTACAGGCTTCCTCTGTGTTCTCGTTCCCCTCCCCCCGCTTCGAAAATACATAGGTTTTTTGGTCTCCTATGACATTGGCCCTATGTCACACTGAGGATGAGCACTGGTATAAATGATGACATTCTTGGTACAGGGGCACAGAATAAGGGCTCATGCACATGAACATATTTGCTTTCTGTATCCGTTCCGTTTTATTTACGGACTGTATGCAGAACCATTTATTTCAATGGGTCCGCAAAAAAAAAACAAAGTTACACCGTGTGCATTCTGTTTCCGTATGTCTATATTTCTGTTCCGCCAAAAAATAGAACATGTCCTATTATTGCCCGCATTGCCGACAATGATAGGACTGTTCTATTAGGGGCCATCTGTTCAGTTCCGCAAAATACAGAATGCACACGGACGTCATCCGTATTTTTTGCGGACCTCAAAATACATACGGTTGTGTGCATGAGCCCTAAGTTGGCATCATGTTAGGGAGTCACAGAAAGCTAGGAATAAAACTTAACTTTTAATCGCCACATTAATATTAAATCACTTCATATTCCTCTAAAATATAACAAACATTGCTCATAATGGACCAAAAACAGCAACATATACAAATATACACAGAGGGGTGGGCGGGTATAATACGCTAGGGAGAGATGTCCCTAATAAATCCCTAACTAATACTTCAACCCACAGGAACACCCTGATAGTGGGCGATCTGTGGTCCTCTGCCTGCCCTATCTCACCCTCTCAAAGCCCTAAATACTCCCAACGCGTTTCCCCAATTATTGGTTCATCAGGGGGAAAAATATGGGGCAGAAAGTAGAAAATAACAAACAACAATTGGTCCAGAAGAACTACACGGTTATGAACTGGTAATTGAACCGCAGAAAAGCTGCAGATACAAATACCGCTGATTGTTAACATATAAATACCTGAAGCATTTGTTTATCAACACTCCTGAATCTTGGGAAAAGTGGTTGTAACAGTTGCCAGTCAGACAGTTATCAATATGTGTATAATCAACGAGTGTAGGATTGATCATGTAGATGTTAATCCATAGGCAGTTAGAGCACATACGTGAGACAGACAGATATTGGTTTCAGACATCAACAATCAAAGCTCAACACATATGATTGATAGCTAGCCCAGAACAGATAGAAAGATCATCAGGTTTATGTTTATACAATACCAAGTAACCTGAGGATCCATAGCCAAGATGGATCCATCATGAACTCCATTGAAAGTCAATGGAGGACTGATCCGTTTTCTATTGTGGCAGAGAAAACAGATCTATCCCCATTGACTTGCATTGGGGGTCATGCCGGATCCGTCTTGCTCCGCATCCCAGGACGGAAAGCAAAATACATGTTGCGTTTTTCTCTCCGTTCTGGGAACGCAACTAAACGGAACGGAATGCATTCTGGAGCATTCTGTTCAGTTCAGTTTTGTCCCCATTGACAATGAATGGTGACATAACTGAAGTGTTTTTTTTTTTTTCCGGTATTGAGCCCCTATTACGGATCTCAATACCGGAAAAATAAAATGCCTTAGTCGCTTTAGTAAAAACTAAGTACCGGTAATCAACAAATTTTGCTGTCACTGACTTACTCTGCACAAGACCAAACTTATATGGCGATCCCTGTAGATCTCACCAAAAAACAGAAACAGGTATGGGGTTTTTCCATGCAGGAAATTTAGCAGACAAAGCACTATGACACCCATACACATAAGACAGCTCCCCTATAAATATTGGAAGAAGAGAGATAAGAAGCTACCAGGAACCTCTACAGATGCTTGTCTCCTTGTGAAATCTTCTGGGGGGAAATCTTATCTGTCTAAACCTTGTTTTTCTCACTGGAGATCTTCCTTCACTGTGTACTATAACACTGCCTTCTGTGGGCCTTATAAGACGCTCCAACTGCAGATAAGACCATCACATGGCCTCTGCACGAAGCATGACTATGGGGCAGATAGAGTGGCATTTCATAAGCCAGTCTTAGTCAGCAGTCTGTAAAATGCGCAGATTTTGTTAAGAAGCACACGCCTCAATACATTTGCTGCATCTTGGGCTGTCCAAGTGCCACAAACTGGAATCTACACCAGCTTTGGGCTGGCACTGACTTCAGCTATAGTTTGTGCTTATTTTCTGTCTTAAAGGGAATGATAAACCAGGCACACTGCCTTGTAGCACTAGATCAGCTAAATGTAATGATACCTTGTACTTAGTGATCCATTGCGGAGAAAATAGGCAGCTAAGTGTACCAAGGGCGGGTCCGAGCCACTCTGTGCACCCTTGTTCCACCTGCTTCCTCTGCCAGCCCTTCCCTCTCCTTCATGATTGTTTGGCCCAGGTTCCTGCATAGTCATTTTGCCTGGCCCTGTCAATCAAAAAGGAGAGGGAGGGGCTGGCAGGGGAAGTAGGAGGAGAAAGAGTGCTCAGAGAGGCTTGGGTCCACGCTCATTTACATATTAATTAAAAGTGCTCTTTCTCCAGAATGAAGCAAGGGATCGAGAAGTGACACATATCATTACATTCAGCTGAGCTAGCCCTACAAGACATCATGTCTGGTTTAAAGGGGTTATCCAAGGCCATTGGTGGCAGGGGCTGATGTGAGCCATAACAATATTAAGAGCTGCGGAGCATGCTGGCACTATATACGAGCAGCAGAAATAAATGATAAAACCTTTGGTAGTAATATATTAGGGTACCGTACTTTTTGCTGTCTACCCTATCATCCCCAGACAAATTACCAAGTAACTATCACCCCTGGTATGTACTGTACTTACTGAGCTGTACACATGGGGTGATGGCAATGAATGACATGATTATACACAAGCTGATGTTAATGCTGATGAGCCCCTTGTTCAGGAGACAGCCAACTGGATGGGTGAAGTAGGTGTACAGGAAATAGAAGGCCAGGGAGGCAAAGGAATAGAAGAGCAAGGTGGCAACCAGGACAGCAAAATACCAGCGTTTGTCTTTGGATGCACCGGTCAGCCTAAGGAGAGAGAAACAGATAGGATTCAATGGTAATACGGCTATAAGAGGCAATGCACTGGGGCCAAGTAGGTAAAGTGGCACTCTAACAGCAGCTACCTACTATTAGGCCCCTGGCAGACGAGCATGTCCGGATTAGGTCCGGATGCATTGCGTCTGCGATTAGGGAAAATTGTGCGAGTAGGTATGCAATTGCAGTCCGTTTTGACTGCGATTGGGTTTCGATGTTCAGTTTTTATCGCGCGGGTGCAATGCGTTTTGCACGTGCGTGATAAAAAACTGATTGTGGTACCCAGACCCGAACCTGGACTTCTTCATTGAAGTTCGGGTTTGGGATCGGTGTTCTGTATATTTTATTATTTTCCCTTATAACATGGTTACAAGGGAAAATAATAGCATTCTGAATACAGAATGCTTACTAAAATGTGGCTGTAGGGGTTAAAAAATATATATTTTTTTAACTCACCTCATCCTGTTGTTCGCGCAGCCGGCATCTTCTTCTTTCAGGACCTGCCAAAGGACCTTTGATGACGTAATCGCGCTCACCACATCAGAGCAGGTCCTGCTGAATAAAGATAGAAATCTTCTATCTACGTCATCACGCTCACCACATGGTGAGCACAATTATGTCATCAAAGGTCCTTTGGCAGGTCCTGAAAGAAGAATAAAGGAGAAGATGCCGGCTGCGCGAACAACAGGATGAGGTGAGTAAAAAAAATAAAACAATTTTAACCCCTACAGCCACATTTTAGTAAGCATTCTGTATTAAGAATGCTATTATTTTCCCTTGTAACCATGTTATAAGGGAAAATAATAAAATATACAGAACACCTAACCCAAACCTGAACTCCAGTGAAGAAGTCCGGGTTCGGGTCTGGGTATCACAGTTTTTTATCACGCGCGTGCAAAACCTATTGCATCCACGCGATAAAAACTAAACATCAGAACGCAATCGCAGTCAAAACTGACTGCAATTGTGTACCTACTCGTACGATTTTCCCTGATTGCAGACGCAACGCATCCAGACCTAATCCGGACACGCTCATCTGTAAGGGGCCTTAGACTGCATGCAAGGAGCTGGACAAATTAATTTCATAGCTGTAAATTAGTGAAAGATTGATATACTGTACATAAAGCAGAAATCTATCATGAGCTATCAGAGAGTAAGGGACCCATATACTCTTCTTGCACAGGAGCTGCCTGCTGTCTGTGTCCACCCCTGGATAACACATGTATACCTTTACTTTCTATGCATCCTAATAGCCATTTATTGCACCACTGGAAATGCTGCATATGAAATGGCTTTCTGCATGTTTCTGATCACTGACAATATATATTCATGGAGAGCAAGGTACACCGAGTCACTACCATTATGACACTGGTGACATAGACTTTGCATGTCGATTTGTTTGGGCTGTCTGGCTTTCTTCCTAGTGTCTATAGACAAGTTAGTTTGCTGTCAACAAAATTGCCCCTTGTATCTGTGACTAAATAAACTGCACTGATTCCAAAAGCGCCTAGTCCTGTAAATGATAAGTGCTGGCTGCAAAAAGGAGAGCTCTTACTGACACTGTCTATACTGCCCCCTTGTGGTAAGATCAACTGCATACATAGACCAAAGTGTTTCTATTTTTACTGAAAAGATACTAATATCTGGAATATGAGCAGAATCAATTCTTACCAGTTCTTGTTCCAGGTGTGAGCAAATGCTGTTATCAGTATGAGCTGGATGAGAACAAATGAGAACCCGCCACATACACCGACATAATGCCATACTGCAAAGACAAGCAGCAAGAGTCAGTCCAATTTCCAAAAAATATTTTACAGGACATATATATACCAATAAGCAAATTAAGAGACATATATATATATATATATATATATATATATATATACACACCAATAAATACATTAAGGCATCTATATATATATATATATATATATATATATAATACATTGAATATATAAGGAATAGAAAACATACATCATATAACTGTACAATGTAACAGGAACCTAACTTTAGTTGAACATCTGTTACCTGTGGCTCTTAAAGGGGTTGGTCACCTGTTGGGGTTGTTTATTTGGCAACCCCCCCCCCCCCCCTTCCCTCCTGTCCAGACCTGCAAAGGGAAGCATAGTTACCTGGTCCCTGCCACTGAGTCCTTGAGGCTTCTCTCCCTGGTCTCCAGCTGTCAACATCCATTTTGACTGGCTGCAGCAGTGACCCGAGCGAGACAGCTGAGGCTGGGTACAGCAAAGGACCTGGGAACCAGTGGCCAGGAGGGGAGAGTTTGCCCCAAAAAAAAAAAAAAAAAAAAATCCTACAAGGTGACCCACTCCTTTAAACTGTTGTGGAATTACAATCATCATCATGTCTACATACTATGAGGTCTATTTCCATTAGGGTGGATTTACACATAGGTATTCTGTGGTGTTTTTCAGCACTTTTGCTCTTTAAAATTTTGTTATTTGCACGTGTTTTTGGTGCATTTTATGCTAAAGCCAGCTCCTGAGGTTAAGGCCCCATGCACACGACCGTTTTTCGGGTCCGCATCCGAGCCGCAGTTTTTGCGGCTTGGGTGCGGACCCATTCACTTCACCGGGGCCGCAAAAGATGCTCCGTTCCGTGCAAAGGAACGCCCCATTGGCATTTCTCCAATGGGCCGCCCGTTCGATTCTGCAAATTGCGGAAGGCACACGGGTGGCTTCCGTTTTTTCCGGACCGCAAAAAAACTAATGGTCGTGTGCATAAAGCCTAACTGAGAATGCTTTTTTTCGATTTGATATATATTTTTTTTTAACAAAGCAAGTTGAAGCAATGTTTTTTTTTCATCTCCTCTACAAAGAAAAAACATGAAAAAATGCCATTCACACATTTATTTTGAAAAAAATGGCACAAAAAAAAACATTAATAAGGACCTTTCATGGTTTTGTATTAATTGAGATAAATACCTTTACTTGGGGGGTATTTTTTTAAAATATCGCTCCTGCACCCGCTGTGCCCCCCCTGCAGTTTTCGCGCTCAGTATGCTGTGACGCTCTCCGCTGTGATTGGATCACGGCACAGCCAGGGAGAAGGAGACACCCATTGATAAACCCTGGCGTCTCCTCCTCCCTGTACCGATGCTCAATATTAGCATACTGAGCGCAAAAATTGCAGGGGGGGGGGGGGGCACAGCGGGGCACTGTAAAGGTATTTATCGCAATTAATACAAAACCATGAAAGGACCTATTTAAAGGGTCCTTACACACATAAATTTGCACTAGTATTTTTAGCGGCTGTAAAAATGCCAGAATAAGAGCTTTTTTTTTTTTTTTTGCTATCTGCAGATTTTGCTGCATTTTTGTGGTGCTGTTTTGGAAGAGAGAAAAAACCACCTAATTATTAAAAACACTAGTATAAGAAAAATGTTTGTGTGTCCTGTGTTTCATATCTCCCATACACCTTTAGCTAACATCTGAAGCTGGTATTTTTATCACAAAAAAACACATAAAAAATGTCCCCATGTAAGGCTTGTGTGAAAGCAGTCTAATAATATCTTTACATTAAGGGCTCATGCACATGGCAATTGCCAATGCACGGGCAGCAATCCATGCGGCTGCCGCAGAAGGATCTAGACTCAACTAGGATTCAACTTGAGTGGGTCCATGATGCGTCCTCACTGCAAAAAAATAGAACATGTATTTTTTGGGGGTGCGGAGGCACAGAGGGAAACCCCACGGAAGCACTCTGTATTGCTACTGTGGTGTTCTGTGCCTCCATCCTACACTGCACCTTCCGGAATGCGGACCCGTGAATGGGTCCACATCCGTGATGCAGTGCAAAAACTACCGGGGCCCGTATATTGCAGACCCGCTGTTTGCAGCCGCAATATGGCCCTGGCCGGCACACGTTCATGTGCATGAGCCCTAAAGGACATCTGTCAGCAGATTTGCACCTTTGAAACTGGCTGACCAGTTACATGTGCACTTGGCAGCTGAAGACATCTGTGCTGGTCCCATGTTCATATGTGCCCGCATTGCTAAGAAAAATGCTGCGCCTTCTCCAATTTAATTGACAGAGCATTGAAAACATCATCATGCCTGGCCCTGTCAATCAAAGTGGAGAGGGCGCTGACAGAGCAGAGTCTCTAGGTGTAACGGCTTCGTCCTCATAGCTCCTAGAGGCTCATTTGCATATACACTGCCTGTCCAAAAAAAAAGTCGCCACCAAAAAAAGTCTTTGGCTTTGATTATGGCATGCATTCGCTGTGGCATTGTTTCGATAAGCTTCTGCAATGTCACAAGATTTATTTCCATCCAGTGTTGCATACATTTTTCACCAAGATCTTGCATTGATGATGGTAGAGTCTGACTGCTGCGCAAAGCCTTCTCCAGCACGTCCCATAGATTCTCAATGGGGTTAAGGTCTGGACTTTGTGGTGGCCAATCCATGTGTCAAAATGATGTCTCATGCTCCATGAACCTCTCTTTCACAATTTGAGCCCGATGAATCCTGACATTGTAATCTTGGAATATACCCGTGCCATCAGGGAAGAAACAATCCATTGATGGAATAACCTGGTCTTCAGTATGTTCAGGTAGTCAGCTGACCTCATTCTCGGAGCACATACTGTTGGTGAACCTAGACCTGACCAACTGCAGCAACCCCAGATCATAGCACCTCCCCCACAGGCGTGTACTGTAGGCACTAGGCATGATGGGTTCATCACTTCATCTGCCTCTCTTCTTACCCTGATGCGCCGATCACTCTGGGACAGGGTAAATCTGGACTCATCAGACCACATGACCTTCTTCCATTGCTCCAGAGTCCAATCTTTATGGTCCCTAGCAAATTGAAGCCTTTCTTTCTGGTTTGCCTCACTGATTAGTGGTTTTCTTACGGCTACACAGCTGTTCAGTCCCAATCCCTTGAGTTCCCTTTGCATTGTGCGTGTGGAAATGCTCTTACTTTCACTATTAAACATAGCCCTTAGTTCTACTGTTGTTTTTCTTCTATTTGATATCACCAAACATTTAAGAGATCACCGATCACGATCATTGAGGATTTTTTTCCGGCCACATTTCTTCCTCGAATACGATGGGTCCCCACTATCCTTCCAGTTTTTAATGATGCGTTGCACAGTTCTTAATCAAATTTTAGTAGTTTCTGCAATCTCCTTAGATGTTTTCTCTGCTTGATGCATGCCAATGATTTGACCCTTCTCAAACAGACTAACATCTTTTCCACGATCACGAGATGTGTCTTTCAACATTGTTGTTTAAGAAATGAGAAGCAACTCATTGCATCAGTTGGGGTAAAATAACTTATTGCCAGGTGAAAGATAATAGCTCATGCAGTAATCATTTTTCTCAGCACTGCAGGCACATATGAACATGGGACCAACACAGATGCCTTCAGCTGCCAAGTGCACATGTAACAGGTCAGCCAGTGTCATAAGTACAAATCTGAGAATTTTTTTTATTTTTTTTTAACAAATCTCTTTTTATTGAGAAATGTATGATAAAAATGACAAGCATACACTTATGTTATACAGATAGACCAATAGATACAGCAGGTGTACATAACAATGTGGTGGCCCAGAGAACCTGGTCCCTGCGTGACATAAGCAAGGAGAAGTACAGCATCAGAGGCAAATGCCTGACAACACAAGCGGCATGGAACACAAGTCCTGTTGGCAAGACACAGAGCAGATTCATTGGACACTGCATAATCAGACTCATTAAAGAATAAGAGTAACTACAGAAAAGGGGGAAAGGAGGGGGGGGATGAAAGGGGGGGCGACCAAAAGCGCATTCTAGTCTGAGGTAGCAAATTCCAGAGAAAACTAAAGGAGCCCTGAGTTTCTGGATACCCCAAGTTAGTTGTTGGGTTAAACCTTCATATCTATCTGTCTCTTTTCTGACATATGTGTTATCCACGGCTGCCATACTTGGAGGAAAGCTTTCCTGGTCTTATTTTCCCAACCGATCATCTCTTCCATACGGCACAGATACGTCATCTTCTCATACCACAACGCTATTGATGGGGGTTCTCATCCCTCCACTTCAGGGGGATCAGAAGTTTAGCCGCAGTAATCATGTGGGTAGCTAGGCTCATTTTCCTTGGTTTAAAACTCCCTTCTGGTAGCCAAAGTAATACTAGCGAGGCCGAAAGTTTGACCTTCTCAGGGCAAACCTCATTAATGATATCCTCTATTTTAGCCCAGAACTCCTTCAGCTTGGGGCAAAACCACCAAATGTGAGAGATGTTTCCAACACCAGAAGAGCATCTCCAACATTTGTCTGAAGGGGATAGGTTTATTCTATGGAGAAACTCCGGAGTCCTATACCATCTTGATAATGTTTTATATGAATTCTCCTGAACTCTAATACACGTAGAGAAACCATGGGAATTGGCCAGAATACTCGTTCTATTCCTGTCATCCAGTTTCATGTTCAACTCCCGCTCCCAGTTATTTAGGTATGTAGGGTCTTGAGGGTTCTTATTGCTAGATAACTGTCTATATATCATAGACAAACATTTATTTGGCAAGGTAGGGAGCATTACATAGTTCTCTAGCAACGTGGGGTCTGGCAGGGGGAAACTATTGGATTTCCGGATTTTGGCACATGATTTCTCAAAGTCCCAGGTTTGTAGTATGTCACCAGGAGCATCGCTAATGCCCGTGATATCTTTGTAGAAATCACCATTAGCCTTGGACCTACCCAAGTCACCCATTCGAAGGTGATTCACAGATGCCCATATTTTTGTGACCACTAATGGCCGCTTAACCAATATCTGTGGTAACAAATAAAGGGGTGTCAGGGGAGACAATTTGCCCCTTCCCAGATTAAGCTCCTCTGATTTTTGGCAGTTACGGATAGTGCATCTGAGTAGATCATACGGTAATTCCCGTTTTCTCGGCAATGGGGCCTTACACCAAAGCAAGAATTCCCTATGCCTCCCCAGCAGAGATTTTTCCATATCAACATGCATAGGAAGAGGATCATGATGCGTCAATGATAACCATCTCTCCAGATGTATGGCCTGCAGATATGAGGTGATGTCAGGCAAAGAAATGCCTCCCCGCCTCTTATTCCTGGTAAGGAGAGAATAGGGAAACCTCGCTTTCCTCCTATCCCATAGGAATCCACCAAAAATAGAGTTAAGTTTAAATCTGAGAATTTTTTAAGCTTTGCTCTACTATTTGCTATTTTATTATGGTTATGAAACCGAAGTCAGGAGTGGATAACATGACTTCATTCAAGTTTTTTTTCCTGCTTTTTAAAACATATGTAAAAATAAAACACCAACAGTTCATCATGTTTTATTGTGGTGTTTGTTTACGCGTGTTTTTAGTGGAATTTTGCGAATTTTTCTCTTTTTTGTACAGGTGCTTTTCAAGTCATTTTAAACATTATGTTAGGAATATCATACCATAACTTAAGTATACTGTTTTTATAACAGACTATAGACCCAATACCACCAAACCACCTCAAATCTAGGGTTTCCTTACACATACCATTTTAAGTGTCTTTTGATGTTTATTGTGATTTTTACTTGTAGCAGACAACAAAATAATAATAAAAAATGCATTGAATGGAGCATGTAGTAGAGATAAGCGAATCAAAGCTGATTTGCAACAAATGCGAATTTCCTCGGGCTTCGTGGTAACGAATCGCAATATAAAATGGCGGCTATACGTGTGAGGACATGGGGCAAGGAACTCTGGGAATGCGGGATCACCCATAATGCCATGCATGCAGCCAATCAGCAGCCAGCCCTGTGATGTCACAGCCCTATAAATACGGTGGCCATCTTGGATTCAGACATTTTCCAGCGGTCTGAGTGCAGGGATAGACGTGAGAAGGCGCTAGGGACAGCAATAGGAAAACCCTCATTGTGAAAAAAATATGAAAAAACGATTTATAAGTGCAGGGAAAGGATAGGGAGGAATCATTTTACAGCATCTTAATGCAGGAAAAGATGTCAGAAGGCGCTAGGGACAGTGGTAGGAAAAATCTCATTGTGAAAAAAAGCGATTTACAAGTGTAGGGAAAGATTATTTGGGGATCCAAATAGCCATTATACAGCTCTGTCATTCCAGCAATTTGTTCTTGGGGTGCAAGTGCTATGTTGAAAAGCCTTTAGTGGCTTATATCTGTGGAAAAAGAAAAATATATACACACTTCACTGTTGCAGTTAATTGTGGTAAAAGCGTTTAGTGGCCTATTTCAGTACAAAAAGAAAAATTTATTCTCAGTTCACTTCTACAGTTATATGTGGCAAAAGCGTTTAGTGGCCTATTTCAGTACAATATATTCGGTGCTTTTAGGGGTGTTTAAATTTAATTTTTATTTATTTAGTTCAGCTAACAGTATGTCAGACAGAGAAGTGCCAGGCCCTGCATAGGGGAGTGGCAGAGGCCTAAATGTTTCTGGCGCAGGCACAGGCACAGGTCACAGAAGAGTAAGGGGGCATGGCAGCAGGGGTCACTTCGAGAGGCCTGAGCTCCCAGTGTCAGCTAGCGGTCATGTCTTGACCAGCAACCCATTGATTGGTGGACTCGATCTTCGACTTAATCGCAAGCGACAGCAGCACCAGCAGCCTGAGTCTAGAGTCGCTGATGAGCAGCTTTCTTCACCCGCATAGTAAAGAAACTACTCACCAGCAGGTAGACATAGAGCAGAACCCGAACCAGCAGGTGGTGGACTACTTGGAGTGCACCCTGCCAGCCGTCACTGAAGATCCGCTGGACTACTGGGCAGCCAAACTGGATTTGTGGCCGCAACTGGCAGAGTTTGCCCTGGAAAAGCTGTCCTACCCGGCCAGTAGTGTGGCATCAGAGTAGGTGTTTAGTGCGGCGGAGGCCATAGTTACCTAAAGAAGAACTCGCCTCTCCAACAAAACTGTGGAGAGACTGACCTTTGTGAAGATGAATCTGGAATGGATCAGCCAGGATTTCCACCCACCAATTCCTGATGCATCAGACTACATCATCCATGGTGCCAAACCAACACTTTCGACAAAAGAGACTGGTTTCTTCTGGCTACCTGCCTCAGCTACTATTTTGATTCTGCCACCCAATTGATGCCACACATCTGATGCCAAGTGCTCCTTCTTTCACCCACCATCTTCAGCGGGTACTGGTATGGCCACCCACCTCCATACAATGTCATCTTGCCACTCTGTGGTCTGCTGATGCTGCTTCTACCTTTACTCTATGTCGCCTAGCCACTCTGTGGCCTCCTGATGCTGCCGCCACCTCCAAACTATGTCACCTTGTCACTCTGTGGCCTTCTCATGCTGCTCCTGCCTCCACTATATGTCACCTTGCCACTCTGTGGCCTTCTGATGCTGCCGCTATCTACAGACTCTGTGATTGGGACACTAATATTTATTATATAGAAATATGTCTATGTTAGGCGTATTTCTAACGCAGATTGTGGCACAAAGGTCCTTAGCACCGCAATCTGCATATTTTTCCCGCTCATGCCAGGTCTAAAAAAGGATGGCGTGGGCAGGCAAAGGGATACAGTTATGGCCATCCAGTTATTGGATACTAGCGCCATACATTGTACGGATAACACCTCTGTATAGTGACCGGATAACACCGCCATACCGTAAAGTAAAAAGGCAATGGGGCCTTACACCAAAGCAAGAATTCCCTATGCCTCGGGAATAAGAGGGCACAGTACAGGGAATGACTAGGGACACTGCACAGGGTGTGGTAAGAGGGCAAATGCAGGGTATAAGGGGGCATAGTACGAGGTGAGGGGCACAGTACGGGGTGGGGAGCACAGTCACATGACCCTGTGACATTAGAAGGTCCTTATGGTGAATGCGGTTCATACACCACCATAATGAGAGGCAGAGGAGTGAGACAGGGGTGTGATTATGTGGGTGTGATTATATTACAACACAAGGGATCCCCGAAAAGTTTAAAGCCCACTCTTCTTGCTCCTCTTCCTCCTCCCCCCAGCAACCATCCTCCTCTGGCTTGTCTCAGATGGAGTAGCCCCCCTGGGAATTCATTCAGCATTGCGACTTCCTCATCTTCCAGCTCTTGCTCCTCGACATCTTGATCAATGACACGATAGGCGAAAGGTACGATGTCACTGATGGTGCCCTGGCTGCGACTGACCAGTTTGGTGATCTCATCAAATGGCTGCAGAAGTCTGCATGCATCGCGTACGAGCAGCCACTGGCGCAGTGAAAAGAAAGCAAGCTCCCCAGAACCTGTCCTGCCATAGAGTTAGTACAGGTAGTCGTTAACGGCACGTTTCTGCTGGAGCAGCCTATCAAGCATATACAAGGTGGAGTTCCAGTGCGTCGGGCAGTCACAAATTAGACGTCTGACGGGCAAGTGGTGTCGCCGCTGAACTTTAGCAAGGCAAGCCATGGCCGTGTAAGATAAAATGGCCAGAGATTTTCCTGGCCTGCCGCAAGACGTCCTAGACCCCGGAGTACTTGGCAACAAATCGCTGCACGACTAAGTTCAGGACGTATGCCATGCATGACACGTGTGTCATTTTGCCCTGTTTCAGCGCACTCAGCAGATTGGCACCGTTGTCGCACACCACTTTACCAACTGTCAAATTGAGCGGGGTTAGCCACTGATCGGCCTGTGACGGCAGAGCTGAAAGCAGTGCAGGATCGGTGTGGCTCTTGGCTTCCAGGCACAACAGCCGCAGAACAGCATGGCAACGTCTCACCAGGCACGTTGAATAGATTCTGGGGAGCTTGAGGGGTGCAGCAGAAGAGGTGGTAGCAGTGGAAAAGGACAAGTAATCCGAGGAGGAGACCGAGGATGGAGTAGGAGGAGGAGAAGAGGCCGGCCTGCATGCAATCTGTGGCGGTAACACCAAATCCACAAGGGTGCCAAGGGTTACATGCTTGATAGCCGTCAGAAGGTTCACCCAGTGGGCAGTAAAAGTTGTGTACCTTCCCTGCTCGTGTTTGCTAGACCACGTGTCTGTGGCCAGATGTATCTTGGCACTGACACTGTGTGCTAGAGATATATTAACTTGCTGCTGAACATGGCCATAGTTCAGGGATGCCCTTCTGGGAGAAATATTTCCTTCCGGGGACCTTCCATCGAGGTGTGCCAATGGCCACAAATTTTCTAAAGGCCTCCGAGTCCACCAATTTATATGGCAGTAGTTAAAGGGCTAGCAGTTCCGAAAAGTCAGCGGTCAGCCGTTGGGCAAGAGGATTATCCGGCATCATCATTTTTTTTTTGCGCTCAAACATTTTGGGCCACAGAAGCCTGCTTTGTGCCAGATGAACGCAACGATGGCATGGTGGAAGGTGGAGTGGAGGACAAATGGGAGGAGAGAGGAGAAGGAGAAGAGGAAGGACGTGGAGTGCCGGGAGTGTGGCTTTGTGGGTTTTGATGGCGTTGCTCCCACTGGGCTCGGTGATTGGAGGCCAGGTGCCTTCTTAAGGCGGTCGCCCCTAGGTGAGTGTTGGGCTTACCGTGACTTATGCATTGACAGCACAGGCATCAGCTGACACGTTAAGAAAAGCCCACACTGAGGAGCCATGTGCCGGCGTCCTGGGAGCGCAAGATGTGACCGTGCATGGTGGATGGCTCGCTCCAGATACATTTTCAGTCTGCTTTTTGCCTCCTGTGCACTGCTAGTTCTGCCTGCTTCTCCTCCTTATCTGCTGCTCTGTCTCTCCCTCTGAACTCCCCTCCTCTTACTCTCTTGTGGGCACCCACGTGACGTCCTTCGACATGTCATCATTGTCACCTTCACCACCACTGACATTAGAGATCTCGGAGTAGGCAGCAACAGCGGGGACCACCCTCCTTGGGCTGATCTGGGTACTGTCGTCAGACCGCTGTGTGGCGGCCATTGCTACCTCCTCTTCCTTATTCGATGCCAAGAATGGCTGCGCATCAGTAAGGTCTGGGAATGGATGGGAATATAATTCCTCTGACTTGAGTGGAGGGGCTATGGTGGTGGTGGTGGTGTCTTTGGGGGTGCACACAGCAGAGGATGAGGAGGGTGCAGAAGCGGAAGGCTAAGCTAGCCACTCAACTAACTCTGGTGCGTCCTTTGACATAATCGCACACACCTTCTCCAACTTCCCACTTAGGCTCCGGCCTGGTGCACTTGTCAGACCCCTACCACCCCTGTGGAACGGCCTGCCTCTTCCTCTGCCTGTCATTTTCAAAATGACCCTATACCAAAGTCCCTAGAGAAGAGCAGTATTTGTGGAAGCTGATATAAGGTAGGCCTTAATCAGCTGTTAGTTGAAGCAGGTATATCACCCTCAAGCAGTAATTCTGTGGACGCAGGTATATGGAAAACCTCTATCACTATTTTGTGGAAGCTGATATATGGCAGGCCTCAATAAGTTGTTAATTGAAGCTGGATTATCCCCCTCAGGCCTCTTACACACGACCATATGACTTTTTTAGTATTTAGCGGTCTTCAAAAAACGGATCCGCAAAAAATACGGATGATGTCCGTGTGCATTCAGTTTTTTGCGGGACAGAACAGCTGGTCCCTGATAGAACAGTACTATCCTTGTCCGTTATGCGGACAATAATAGGATATGTTCTACCTTTGAACAGAACGGAAAAACAGAAATGAATGGTTCCGTATATGGAACGCAAAAAACGGAAAGTAAACGAAGAAAAAAACTTTTGTGTGCAAGAGGCCTCAAGCAGTAATTTTGTGGACGCAGGTATATAGAAAATCTTAATAACTATTTTGTGGAAGCATACAAATGTACTATAATATACTTTCTATGTTAGAAAGTATATTATAAGTATATCACACTCCTCTGTGTATCACACCTATCGATAAGACAAAGTTACCAGTCCTTAAAAGGACTTTTGTGGCCCTATTAGCTAGCGTTTGGTGTCCCTAAGTTCCTAACAGCTCCAAAATGCAACCTCTCCCTACACTGGCAAAACACATAATGTAAAATGGCTACAAGCCAAATCGGGTTCTGTTATAGGGATGGGGGTATGTCCATGTTCTGACACGTCTTAATTAGCTGTCCTGTCCCACCTGATGGACGTGTCACGTGTCGGGCGAACCGCAAGGCCATCACTATTTATTATTATAATATTATTAATTATTAAGTCATAATAAAGTAAGCCTTAAAGCAACCACGCTTTTCTAATATATACAACATTTTAAGTAATGTTTGTAAAAATCTCATTGCTTTCCCTCAGATGGTTAAAGGGTGTTTTCCCACAAAGGTCACTTATTCCCTATCCATAGGATAGGGGATAACTGTCAGATTGCTGGTGGTCTGACCACTGGCCTCACCCACCGATCATGAGAACGAAGGATGGGGGTTTTATCTTCCGCTGTTTGATTGGAGAAGTGATTGCACATGTCTATTGTGGCTCTATTCATTTTTATGGGAATGCCAGAGATAAGGTGCAGCATAAGGCTGAATGCACACGGCCGTGAGCGGTCCGTGGAACCACGGGCTGGATTCCTGCTGAGAGCAGGAGCGCACGGCGTCATTGGTTGCTATGACGCCGTGCGCTCCTTGCTGCCGCAATACAGTAATACACTGGTACAGATCGTACCAGTGTACTACTGTATTGCGGCGGCAGCAGGGAGCGCACGGCGTCATAGCAACCAATGACTCTGTTCGTTCCTGCTCTCAGCAGGAATCCAGCCCGTGGTTCCACGGACCGCTCACGGCCGTGTGCATTTGGTCTAAAACTGAGGGTGGTCACAGGTACTTGGCTTTATTCAGGCCTTGTGGAATACAAGCACGAAACTCATGGAAGACCTAAAGTAAATCTATATACAGAACTATGCCAATGCAGAGTAATCTACCTTTCAACATATTTAAAAGCATAATTGGCATCTCTTACCTCGTATAAAATAATCACTGGGGATAAAGAATGCTGCAGCACACATGCCAATCAAAATCAGGAACTTCAGACACCAAAACCTACAAAACATAACACAAATGTACCCATCATGGATCCTATAGTTTTCCAAAGTCAATAATTATTATTATTTAATTCACTTATATAGCGCTGCTATATTCAGCAGCGCTTTACATCATTTGCTGTCCCCAGTGGAGCTCACAATCTAAATTCCCTATCAGTATGTCTTTGGAGTGTGGGAGGAAACCCACACAAACACAAGAACATACAAACTCCATGCAGATGTTGCCCTTAGTCAGAATTAAAAAAGGACCCCAGTGCTAACCACAGAGCCACCATGATGCCCAATAATGAGATAATGATGTGACAAAGGACACAAATGATAACCCCGTGCTATACAATTTTGGATGCCATATTAGAGGGGGTCTCCAAGACTCACCTGTCACTAGCACTTTGGTTCCAGTGCCATGCTCCCTTCTCTTCTCCACTTGCGGTCTCTGGACCAGAGGCGTGACGTGCCGTCTACACACACATCACCAGAGATGTCTAGTCAATAACCATGTAGTCAGCATGTCTGGTCTAGCTGGTCTAGCACTGTCCTCTGGCCATATGAAAAGTGGTTCCCAATCTTGGAGAACCCCGTTAAACCTTTCAGGGTCATTGTCAGAGGTTGGCCACTTTTTGAATATAATGCTATGTGACTTAACATAAAAATGACACAACTTAGGCTACTTTCACACTAGCGTTCGATCGGATCCGTTCTGAACGGATCCGATCATAATAATGCAGACGGAGGCTCCGTTCAGAACGGATCCGTCTGCATTATTTTAGCATATAACAGCAACATATAAGTGTGAAAATAGCCTCGTACGGATCCGTCCAGACTTTCAATGTAAAGTCAATGGGGGACGGATCCGCCTGAAGATTGAGCCATATTGTGGCATCTTCAAACGGATCCGTCCCCATTGACTTACATTGTAAGTCTGGACGGATACGCACGCCTCCGCACGGCCAGGCGGACACCCGAACGCTGCAAGCAGAGTTCAGCTGTCCGCCTGTCCGTGCGGAGGAGAGCGGAGCGGAGGCTGAACGCCGCCAGACTGATGCAGTCTGAGCGGATCCGCTCCATTCAGACTGCATCAGGGCTGGACGGCTGCGTTCGGGTCCGCTCGTGAGCCCCTTCAAACGGAGCTCACGAGCGGACCGACGAACGCTAGTGTGAAAGTAGCCTAAGACTACATTCTCAAACTCATCTTAAACTTGTTCTGTGTGTTGATGTAAGCAATAGTGAGGCACTGATGAACTCAGCCGTCACGTGAAGTATCAGCATTCCCTGCCTGCACAGGTATATACAGAAGCTATTTCTTGTATGACACCTGATTATGCCAGCACATTCAAAAGATGCTTATATACGCAGCAATTACATGGTACATCACATGATGGTTCATCAATGCGCCACTGTTCTTACCATAATCTCCATTCCACATCTCAAGTTACAGCAAACCAGTTTTTATCACAAATTAATAATGGAATGTAAAACCGTATGGTATGTGCAAAATAACTGTATCCTATAAACAAAGAGATCCAAAAAAGTGACCATCCCCTTTAACTCTTAGGATCTGTTCACATGTGCATTTGTCAGTTCAGATCTGTTCCATCATAGGGACAGAACAACAAAATGGAAGGACTGCTGGACCCGTTACATGATGGACCCCTCTGGCTGACAATGGGTCTGTCAGGTTTCGATCATGCGGTCTGGCATTTTACTAGAAAAAAATTGAGCTCCAAGCAGATGTGACTGAAGCCAAATTAAGATCATTTACAATTGTTTCATATTCACTCCTTTTTATTATGTATTTAAATATATATAGAGAAATGTAGAAGGGCACTCAACATATGGAGTCAAATTGAATCATGGAGGTCCAAACAATATCGATTTATTGAACACGTCTAAAATAGGCAGTCAAAAATATTAAGATTAGCAAAATGTCAACACACCATAAAACATATCATAAAAACAAGTACAACATACAATGGCAATTAAACAAGCAATGTCAATGTGTATAAAAGAAGGGGAGGTTTCAAATAAAATGTCCAATACCACAAAAGAACGCAGGTAAACGTTATAAGCAGATTGGAAGTCCTACATTTCCGAATTGTAGGAACTTTCGATTTTTTCTATTAAATAATCGTAGGAACTTCAGATTTTTTTCTATTAAATAATCGTATGGTCTTAGGCCGTCTCGATTAAAACAATTTAGTGGCGTCCCACATTTTTTCGAATGGTATTAAAGTCGGCACAGGAAACAATGTTCAACGAATAAATACTTAGCTTTGTCTATAGAAGCTTATTCGCGGCCTTCTGTTGATCGGCACTGTAGCAGTAGTTGAGTATTCGACTGTGAAATAACGAACTTGATCTTCGGCGTCCCACGTGCTGTAGCTTTCGAACACAGATTCAATAGTTAACCCAGGCACTTTCGTAATCGAGTCACGCACATTAAATGGCCCTTTTTTCGGGTACAGCAAGATTGGATGCTTGCCTCTTCCTCGATCCTGTAGGCGTTCCTCTCCAAGTGTTGTGTCTTTCGGGTAATTGCAATCCGTGCGATTTAGTCTTTTTTCTTTCTTTTTTTCAAAGCAAAGTAACCCCACTATGCAAGTCAATCAATAGAGCATCAAACGCGTTTCGGAGTGTTGCTCGTTTAATTGCCATTGCATGTTGTACTTGTTTTTATGATATGACTGCCTATTTTAGACGTGTTCAATAAATCGATATTGTTTGGACCTCCATGATTCGATGTGACTCCATATGTTGAGTGCCCTTCTACATTTCTCTATTTATATTTTCCTACCTCTTGATTTGGGTGCATCAATTGTAGTTGGAGCACCATAGTAATCCTAAAGCAGGGTGAGCCACCCCATTTATCTTTTTGTATAATTTAAATATATATACTGTATATATATATATATATATATATATATGTATAAATCTAAAGAACTAAAAGGGGCTGGGCTACAAGACTGAAGATCCTTTTACATAGACCGATAATTGGCCCAATAATCGGGGATGAGCA
Organism: Bufo gargarizans; assembly: GCF_014858855.1. Taxonomy (NCBI): domain Eukaryota; kingdom Metazoa; phylum Chordata; class Amphibia; order Anura; family Bufonidae; genus Bufo; species Bufo gargarizans. Next base: position 137,112,262 of record NC_058081.1, read on the forward strand.
TTTGTAGAAACACTTATTCCCGATAATTGGCACATTAAAAATGGGCCAGCAATTATTAGATGAACGAGCAAACACCCATTCATCGGGTTACCATGTCTTTTGGCCAGTACTAGAAATGATAGTTTCTGTGTAGCAGATCTAACTGTGTAAAAAGTGATCCGCTGCCCAGAAACAATGATTCTCTGTGAGCAACTGCAGTGCTGATAATTTATCCCCATACAGCGAAGATCGGTGCTGCATATAAAGCAAGCCTTCCATCACTGCCTGTAACATCAGTCTATGTAACAGGACCATAAGTAATTACATATGATTAGGTGGTTTTATGAAGTATTAAACGTTACCCGTTGTGGACCATGGCTCTAAACTCCTGCGTAGACTTCACATTGATAAGGAATACTGACTGGATGAAGTAGAAAGAAGCAGTGCCAAAGCAGACTCGGTACACAGCTGTATACCCGACAAGATTGTCACAGTCCTTACCACCAGGCAGATGGTTGCACAGGAGAGAAATCCAAGGCACCTGCCATTGAAAGAAGACAATACATAATCAGATGCAGATTCATAATTAAGATGCAAAATAATGGGGGAGACTGACAAAGCAAAACCATCCATAATTCTGGCACAAAGAGCACAAAAAGGAGCGTACATGTAAGGGTACTCTCACACTGGCGTTTTGGTTTTTCCGTTTGGGAGATCCGTTCAGGGCTCTCACAAGCAGTCCAAAACGCATCAGTTTTGCCCTAATGCATTCTGAATGGAAAAGGATCCGCTCAGAATGCATCAGTTTGTCTCCATTCCGTCTCCATTCCGCTGGAGGTGGACACCAAAACGCTACCTGCAGTGTTTTGGTGTCCGTTTGACGAAACTGACACAATCTGGCACAATAGAAAACGGATCCGTCTCCCATTGACTTTCAATAGAGTTCATGACGGATCCGTCTTGGCTATGTTACAGATAATACAAACGGATCCGTTTTTAAAAAACTTCTAGGAAAAGGGTTGTGGCTAAGAGTGGGTGTAAAATGCACCATATTTATTATCTTGTGCACAAATCTGTTTGGTGCACAGTGCACACCATACTTTATGATGGCCACAAAGTGTCAGAAGGAAGAGAAAAATGGCCAGCGTGTCTGATAATTTGCACCAAATTAATTAAATAGCATGCTCCTTTGCGAAATCTAGTGCAATTCCCACCAGTGCTTATGTAATGTGCGAAGACACCAAAGCAAAATGTGTAATCAAAAACTATTACAAAGATGTCTTATAGTGGAACATGCATCTAAATAGTAAAAAAGGCACCAAAGGTATCTATAGTCTATGGCCTTAATGTACAAACATACTGCAGAATATATGGATACGGTGCAATTATTTATACGTAGCGATAAAGTCCAGCGTTTCATTTACCACAATGCAACAAGAATCACATTATTATAGTATAATATACTAAAAAACATTCTTCCAAATCCTGTCTCACATTTGTTCTCACCTCACCTTAGTATAATCATGCTGAGTTTGTAACTATACCAGTTGTTCCTTGTGCCTACACACTATCCTGTCCACATCAACTCATTAGTCACTAAAAATGCGATCATTCACCCCCCCCCCCCTTCCCCCCCACAATGCCTAAGACCATCACAGACACTGGAAATAACCGCTTCATTGTCCTAGACCCACTGCTCTAGATCAGGAGTCAGCAATCACTGGCACTGAAACTACAACTCCCAGCTCAAGTCACTTCAGTGTGAGTTCTGAAGCATTTGTGCCTGCTGGGAGTCATAGATTCACCGCAGCTGGAATGGTGGAGGTTGTTGATCTCTGTCCTAGATCACCAGGGATGCTGACATTAACACCTTTGCTGCCATAGATGGCTTGGCATACAGACATTAACCCTACTTTACTTCCCCCAGACCACCAGGGATACAGAGGCTAAGAGGCAATTTAGCCAGAGAAGCAGCTGAATGTTATGGGGGGATGCAGCTGACAGGCATGTATTTTTGCACCAGGCACATGATCCTTTAGCGATGCCACTTCCCATACTTACATGCTCCTTGACAGTTTCTGAAACTCTTCTGGAAAGCATGAGGCAGCATATGGTGGAGGCTATAATGTGGAAGAACGTGTACAGCAGTCTGGTACCACTAGACACCTTGATGCTAGGAAAGCATGCACAACACAAAGAGCATGGAGAGGGCCCACAGCAGCAACAGATCTAAGAAAATAACATAAAAAGAAAATTAGAAAATAACATAAAATTAGAATAGGAAGTCCACATATCTTCACATACAATCAGTGCGAATGAGAGAATATTACCCTAGCTTCTGCCACTTGTGCAAGATCCACATGCAGCCACGTGGATGTTCATTCAAAGCTTGTATGCTCAGTGTAACTACTAAACTATTATAATCAGTAGGACCTTTTTAGTAAAACATACTGTTCCTGGAAAGCACAGTATATCACAAAATGACCTATTGTTTCAATCACATATTTATGTTAAACATATTTTTTTGACTTTTTGGTAAATGTTTAAATGTTTCCAAGTTACTATCTATATTTTTTATTTTATTTTTATGCATATAATCCTGTAATTTTCACACTGGCTACTAAGGCTACTTTCACACTCACGTTTGATGCGGATCTGTCATGGATCTGCACAAACGCATCCGTTCAGATAATACAACCGCATGCATCCGTTCAGAACGGATCCGTTTGTATTATCTGTAACATAGCCAAGACGGATCTATCTTGAACACCATTGAAAGTCAATGGGGAACAGATCCATTTTCTATTGTGCCAGATTGTGTCATAGAAAACGGATCCGCCCCCATTGACTTGCATTGTCTGTCAGGATGGATCCGTTTGGCTCAGTTTCGTCAGACGGACACTAAAACAGCGTTTTGGTGTCCGCATCCAGAGCGGAATGGAGACGGAACGGAGGCAAACTGATGCATTCTGAGCGGATCCTTTTCCATTCAGAATGCATTAAGGGCTAAACTGATCCGTTTTGGACCGCTTGTGAGAGCCCTGAACGGATCTCACAAACGGAAAGCCAAAACACGAGTGTGAAAGAAGTCTAGGCCTAAACTATGTTTTTAGAACAGCTACATGAGCCATAGACACAATGGATAGGCGCTGACTCCATTGACTTCTATGGGAGAGATTTCTAGACATGCTCTGTGACCTGTGCGGTCAGTAGTGAGCTGATAAGCTGTGATATCACCTATTCTGAAAGGTGGATCCTGTGTTATCTATACAGAGTTGTTACTTGTCATTGTAATTCTGCCTGTGGTGATAATGATAATAGCTACTGAAAAAGTTACATGTACAGAACAGCAAATCATTACCTATTATTAGGCCTACTGGCCAGTCCGAAAATTGCAGAATGATATACATTTTTTAACTATACTGTATATAGTGACATGGAAAAATTCTAAAAAAAATATTTACAGTACAGACCAAAAGTTTGGACACACCTTCTCATTCAAAGAGTTTTCTTTATTTTCATGACTATGAAAATTGTAGCTTCACACTGAAGGCATCAAAACTATGAATTAACACATGTGAAATTATATACATAACAAAAAAGTGTGAAACAACTGAAAATATGTGATATTCTAGGTTCTTCAAAGTAGCCACCTTTTGCTTTGATTACTGCTTTGCACACTCTTGGCATTCTCTTGATGAGCTTCAAGAGGTAGTCCCCTGAAATGGTTTTCACTTCACAGATGTGCTCTGTCAGGTTTAATAAGTGGGATTTCTTGCCTTATAAATGGGGTTGGGACCATCAGTTGTGTTGTGGAGAAGTCAGGTGGATACACAGCTGATAGTCCTACTGAATAGACTGTTAGAATTTGTATTATGGCAAGAAGAAAGCAGCCAAGTAAAGAAAAACGAGTGGCCATCATTACTTTAAGAAATGAAGGTCAGTCAGTCCGAAAAATTGGGAAAACTTTGAAAGTGTCCCCAAGTGCAGTCACAAAAACCATCAAGCGCTACAAAGAAACTGGCTCACATGCAGACCGCCCCAGGAAAGGAAGACCAAGAGTCACCTCTGCTGCGGAGGATAAGTTTCTCCGAGTCACCAGCCTCAGAAATCGCAGGTTAACAGCAGCTCAGATTAGAGACCAGGTCAATGCCACACAGAGTTCTAGCAGCAGACACATCTCTAGAACAACTGTTAAGAGGAGACTGTGTGAATCAGGCCTTCATGGTAGAATATCTGCTAGGAAACCACTGCTAAGGACAGGCAACAAGCAGAAGAGACTTGTTTGGGCTAAAGAACACAAGGAATGGACATTAGACCAGTGGAAATCTGTGCTTTGGTCTGATGAGTCCAAATTTGAGATCTTTGGTTCCAACCACCGTGTCTTTGTGCGACGCAGAAAAGGTGAACGGATGGACTCTACATGCCTGGTTCCCACCGTGAAGCATGGAGGAGGAGGTGTGATGGTGTGGGGGTGCTTTGCTGGTGACACTGTTGGGGATTTATTCAAAATTGAAGGCATACTGAACCAGCATGGCTACCACAGCATCTTGCAGCGGCATGCTATTCCATCTGGTTTGCATTTAGTTGGACCATCATTTATTTTTCAACAGGACAATGACCCCAAACACACCTCCAGGCTGTGTAAGGGCTATTTAACCATAAAGGAGAGTGATGGGGTGCTGCGCCAGATGACCTGGCCTCGACAGTCACCGGACCTGAACCCAATCGAGATGGTTTGGGGTGAGCTGGACCGCAGAGTAAAGGCAAAAGGGCCAACAAGTGCTAAGCATCTCTGGGAACTCCTTCAAGACTGTTGGAAGACCATTTCAGGTGACTACCTCTTGAAGCTCATCAAGAGAATACCAAGAGTGTGCAAAGCAGTAATCAAAGCAAAAGGTGGCTACTTTGAAGAACCTAGAATATGACATATTTTCAGTTGTTTCACACTTTTTTGTTATGTATATAATTCCACATGTGTTAATTCATAGTTTTGATGCCTTCAGTGTGAATCTACAATTTTCATAGTCATGAAAATAAAGAAAACTCTTTGAATGAGACGGTGTGTCCAAACTTTTGGTCTGTACTGTACATTTTTAACATACAAACGTGATTTAAATAATAGGTCATTTTCTAAAGACACATTCCATTTAACCTTATGGTAGGCACAAATATTTAAAGGGGAAGTCCACCTTTTAGCAGGGTTTTGGCAAAATCCCTGAACTGTAAAACATTGCGGAATATGTTAGCACTATAAAAATACATTTTATTATCATTATAATCCCCTTCCGGCGAGACTTGCAAAAGGGAAACATACTTATCTGCTCCCTGCTGCTGGGTCCTGGCCTCGGCTGCCTTCCTCAGGACCCCCTCTGTAAACATCTGCTTAGACTGGCTGCAACGGTGCAGATAAGTATGCTTCCCTTTTGCTGGTCTGGCCGGGGGGGGGGAGGTCAAAAAAAGCCTAAAAGGTATAACAAAAAAAAACACTGGGGAAGATTTATCAAACTGGCATAAAGTAAAACTGGCTAAGTCGCCCATAGCAACCAATCAGATTCCACCTTTCATTTTTCACAGCTCCACTGGAAAATGAAAGGTGGAATCTGACTGGTTGCTAAGGCCAACTAGGCCAGTTTTACTTTACATCAGTTTGATAAATCACCCCCACTGTCTTTAGTACAACTGGGTAGCAAACCTATAGTTTGTGCTCACCAGCAGAAATAATTCTCTGGGCCCATGCCCCATATCACCTATAAATAGATAATAGATTTTGATTTGGAGAAATAGACCCTAGTGGCAAGTTATTGACTCAAAAGGCAGCTCCAAATGTTCTTTTTCTGCAGGATCTTTGGGGGCCACTATGGTATCAGAGCCTGGGTCCACCAGGGTAAACCTCTGGTAAACTGGTGCGCCAGTCCGCTGCTGCCTACTATTAAATAGTATAGTAAATATAGTAAATCTTGTTTAATTTACATTTCACTTCCATCAACAAGCAAAATAAGAAAAATACCCTAATATAGGGGCACTGGAAACTTCTGTATAGATATACCGTAGAGCTAATATTATATTATATGTGGTACTCTGATTGCCCTCATGTTGCAATAGGCAGCACAGAGGATGATAATAGCATTGGGGTAATTTTGATGACATTTGCTTGAGTTCGGAGTGCTTGCTTAGGGACATTGAGAAACACTGATCTAGACAATGTAGAAGTAGAATAAACATCATTCTTTAAATTATTATTTTGTGCAAATGAGTTACCAATGTGGAAATGTCTCCATCTAAATGCACAGAGCTGGTTCTAGGTGTGAGCCTTGGGTGATAGAGCCCCAGAGGGCCCTCTGCCTAACACCCCAAAGATGAGTATGAATTGCAGTACTGAACAACATTTATCCAACCTCAGTGCAAACAAAGTAACAAGTGTTGGCATGGACCAAAACGTCTTCAGCCGAAAATACTGCTAATAATATTTTTAGAGGAACATATAAAGTTTTTTCAAAATCTCACCTGATAGGAGACAGAATTGATGAAATCTTTGCACAGTTTGTTCCTCCTCAGGGCCTTCCGGACAGCCATTTCATCAATCAGCCTCATTATTGCTACAGACTAATATCTTCTTTCTATGATCTAAAGATCTTCACCTTACAAGATAGCGTCTTCCACATCTTGCTAGTTTCCTTGTAGCACTTAAATGTCTTAAGATATAAGATTTGTCTAAATGTTTTTCTTCCAACTCAGTAAGCGACGTTAGGTTCCTCCAAGGATGTTTAGTGATTATTGATTGTGGATGTCCTTCCAGGTGTATTGTGCCCAAGGATGTCCATAAAAATAAGGTTGTCTTGTTTTTCTTTTTTCATGGTGACATTTCTTGCTGGGGATCCTATTAACAAGCCAGCTCCCATGTCAACATGTCAGTATAATAGACCAAGACAACTGTAGAAGTAAGTATCACCAGCAGCTCTGCCGCCTCTTCAGCGATTTCTTCATCGATATGAGGAATTATTTACACCGTCCGGAGAAGCCATGCTGGAGATTTATTACCCTATAAGCAATGCTATGAAACAGAGATTAGCCGCTGATTGACAGGACAAAGTCAGTGCTTGTCTTACCATCTGCACAGGTGGGGGAGGGCAAGGAAAGGCTCAGTACATTAAATAGGATTTGTTCAAAGCCAGTTAGTTACATTTCAAGATGACTATCCAGGCAATGTAATGGCTGCTAACACCACCTAGACATACCATGTGTGCCAGCAAGTGGATGAGCTAGCCCAAAGAACATGACATTAATGGGAGGAAGCACCTTGCAAGTTTTGGCCACATCTATATTTTTTATAGAACCAACAGTACGGTGTTAATAGTAATTCTTTCAGGATTACTGTGTACTGTAAAGCCATAGCTAAAAGAATAAAACCACATCTAAAATAATAAAAGCATAACTAAAATAATAAAACCATATCTAAAATACTAACAGTATAAAACCATATCTAAAATAACTTTTAAAGGTTAGGCTTCGTTTGGGGCCTCCATTACAAATTCCCTCAAAAACATGGGCAAAATAAAATGCCACACTACCTATTTGAAACCAGATGGACCCCATTATAGTCAATAGGGTCCGTCAGGTGCTGTTTTTCTCAGTTATGTCATATTATCATTATTTTTATTTCACTATTCTGCTCCTAGGATGGAGCAGAGCAACAGAAATAACAACGCTGGTCAGAACACATCCTTAGTATAGTATATTTCTTTTCATTTACATTTGACTTCCGTCAATAGGCAACATAAGAAAAAAAATACCTTCATATAGAGGAACTAAATTTTTTTTATTTAGTCTGTAACTTCTGTATGAGATATTCTGTAGACTGGTTTTTTTTTTTACACCGAGAGGTGCAGAGCATCTCTACGAATAGTGCTATGCATAAGCCTATTAACTCTTAATTTAGCCAGGATAAAAATACAGCCAGCAGATATGTGGTGACACACGGATCACCAGTTAGAACACTGGTGAAGATGTATCTCAAAATACCTATTCAGTACAATGCTGGAACCTAAAATCAATAGGTCAAATAATGTTTGACTACAAATCAGCTGTAATAAAGCAAACAAAGATACTGCATTAGAAAACTTTTCAATGACCTGATGATATCCCTCCTTAGATATGTTGGCTAACATATTTTAATATCTCAAATGCAATGTACTGAATGTATTGAGTTTAAGAGGTATTCCCATCCCAGTCATTCATGGCTAAGATCAGAATACCTGTCATATGCAGTGACCAGAGATGGAGGTTTGAAAACAGCCAAGCGGGCTGTGCTATGCACCTTCCATTGCTCCCACCACTACTGGACCGGTCATGAAGGCTGCTGACAAATGGACTTCCTAACGGGCAGGTGAATATTAAAACCTTTCCTTATTGTGTAATTCTTGATAAATGTTTTGGCACTTGATCAGTGCCTTTGTCGGATCATCACGGACAGCCGAAAGGGTTTTATAGTAACATAGTTTTAAAAGCTAAAAAACACATCTGTCCATCCAGCAAAGGAAAACCGAGGAAAACCCTCATGAGGTAAAAGCCAATATTTCTCATTTTAGCGGAAAAAAATTCCTCCCGACTCCAATCAGGCAATCTGGGTCAACAACCCCTCTCTAGTAGCTATATCCTATAACATTATTACACTCCAGAAATACATCCAGGCCCCTCTTGAACTCTGTTAGTGAACTCACCATCACCACCTCCTCAGGCAGAGAGTTCCATAGTATCACTGCTCTTACTGTAAATAATCTTCTCCTATGTTAATGTAAAAGCCTTCTTTCCTCCAGATATAGAGGTTGATTTAGACCATCTTCTGTTGACCACTGATGCCTTTTCGTGATCCAACCAGCATAATAGATGCTGTCCAAGGGCAGATATCTATGGAATAGTTGATATACTGTATTTTGTTTTACTCTTTATTGGGTGGCTGTATTTGGAAAGTCCTTCCCATCAGATGACAGATCTGCTTCTCATCAATGGAAGCCCAGACAACAGAAATTGAACATTTTGTCCAAATTTATGTTTAGATGACATCTTTTACAGACCATGAATGTCAAGTCTTTAGAAAACAGTCATGTGGCTAATCTATATACCACACATATAACTCGACAACCATTTGAGTCCTAACGGTAAAGCTAAAGGGTATAGCAGTGTCCTGGACTGCCCTATGCGGCAAACCACTACTGCCAATATTTTGTGTGGCCATTGGCTGTCTTGGGTGGGCATGACTTGTTGCTTGACCATACCCTAATATTTTAAATTTAGGGCAAATAAGGCACATCATTTCATTGTGATTGACCTGTAAGAAGGATAATGCCCTATACATAGCATTAGGTGAGATATTGTTTGTGATTAAAATATTGAAGCTCTTGATGACACCTGTACACCTCTACATTCAGCCACCTGTCATCTGTGACATCCTGGACATCCGCATCTCACGTCTCTTTTAGATTTGTCCAAGTACTGTCAAGATGTCTATATTTCTCTTTCTTCAAAGTGCCATCAAAGTATAAAGCTCCTATATCATTAATCTGTAAATTACAAGTAAGCCCTTGTCACGTCAGGGCCAGGCTATCGTGAAAAGAAATAGAACATCCCATTATCTTTAAAATGACATTCCTTTGAAAGGATGGGAAACACTTCTAGGGTTTTTTCCGTTCTTATTTTTCCCCAGGAATAATGTTACTCCTGGACTTCTTGCCTGCGTCGTATATATTGCATTCCAGCCCCATTCACTTTACAAGGGAAGAGCAGACAGTAATTTCTCGTGTGTCAAGCCAGAGACCAGAAAACGGAAAGGAATGTGAACCAGAGCAGCATCGGAAAGGCAGAGCTGAAGGATTGGTGAGATGAGTAATAATTGACTTTTGATCATCCCTACTCTGTTTATGAATAAAATGATTCCCCTGGAAGAAAACCTCTAGCATCGCTATTAGAGTAGAACTGGGACAATCTATTTACTCTCAGGTTCTTTCAAAGCTTTGCACATTTAACTAGGTTTATATTAAAAATTCTGCAGGTTTTTTGCTTCACAGTACAAAGTAGCTGCAGAATGCTGTTCCGTGATAAATCCATTGGACTGGCTGTGTGAGGCCTGCTGACCTGTAGTAACGCAAGACGGCCATTGCCTATATGCTGCATCCTCTTGATATAGGAATAATAAAGGTTTGTCTTTAGCCAGTGGAGAGTGCCGCATCTTCCTCCTTCCTGTACTCGACCACCTGTGAATAGAGCAGCAGTGTGAAATGGGCAGGCCGTGAATTATGGGGGAATAAAGCCAGAGGATGGGAAGGATGGGCTTACGTATTAAACAGTTGTCACACTGTTAAACACCTAGGGAGAGATTTATCAAGCTGGTGTAAAGTAGAACTGGCTTAGTTGCCCATAGCAACCAATCAGATTCCACCTTTCATTATTCCCAGTTTTTTTTGGAAAATTAAAGGTGGACTCTGATTGGTTGCTATGGGCAACTAAGCCAGTTCTCCGGTACACCAGTTTCATATCCCCCCTTGCTCTTTCCCTCAAGTAAACTCAAAGATTAGTCAAATATGTTACCATGTACCGTAATATGTTCGGGAGGGTTGCCACTTGTTTATTAGTCAGAATTTCTGCCATGTTGAATCTAGCAGGCCTGGATGAGTATTTAGATTACTGTTCAGTGCTCTTATTGTGCAGGTCAAGGAGGCTCTCCTGGAAATAAGGGGGAGTTTGCTTGTGTCCAGTCTGAGATGAAAACATGGCTGCCTAGAGTGACACGTAGCTACGTCATGAAAAGTGTGAGCACGCATAGGGACACTGCATTACTCACGGGGACTGAGTAACTAATCTTTAAAAGCAGCTGCCCTTCCCACCAACAGGAAGTAGGGTGTTCACCAGAAAGTAAGGCGCGCCTCTGTGTAGACAGCCGGTCTAGAGAAGTCCCACAGCAACGACAGAGGCTACAGAGACATGGAGAGAGTGTCCAGGCCACAGGTGGAGGCCAGAGCCTTCCTGTCGCACTGCTAGTGGCTGCATGTGAGACCCCAGGCAGTGGAGGCCCCTGCATGTGAAGAGTGTAAGGCCTCATGCACAAGACTGTATGTATTTTGCAGTCCGCAAATTTCAGATTCGCAAAATACAGATACTGCCTATGTTGCATCCTTAATTTTTTATATCAATGGGTCCCTGGTTCACATTTTGAGGTCACGTTTAGGAAGGGTTGCCACCTTTCCCAACAAAAAATGCCGGCCAAGTTAAGCCACACCCCAAAGGGTGTGTGGTTGTGGGGGTCGCTATCATACTGTGGCTCCCAATAATATTAATGCCCCCATTAGTGCACCCCAAAATGAATGCCCCCATTAGTGCCGCACAGAATTAATAATGCCTTCATTAGCGCCCCCAAAATGAATACTGTCCACATTAGTTCCCCCAGTAATATTAATGCCCCCATTAGTGCACCCCAGAATTAATGCCCCCCATTAGTGCCCACCAGTAAGAGTAATGGCCCATTAGTGCCCCTAGTAATATTAATGCCCCCATTAGTGCAACACAGAATTAATGCCCCCATTAGTAATGCCCAGAATTAATAATGCCCCATTAGTGCCCCCAGTAATAGTAATGCCCCTATTAGCGCCCCCAAAAATTAATACTGTCCACATTAGTGCCCCCAGTAATATTAATGCCCCCATTAGTGCACCCCAGAATCAATGCCCCCCCCAGTAAGAGCAATGGCCGGATTAGTGCCCCGCAGGAAGAATAAGGCCCCCCATTTGTGCCCCCAAGAACAATAGTGCCCCCTAGGAAGAATAATGCCCCCCATTTGTGCCCCAAGGAAGAATTATGCCCCTTTAGTGCCCCGAAGAAGAATAATGTCCCCATTTGTGGCCCCAGTTAGAATAATGCCATTAGTGCCCCCAGATAGAATAATGCACTATGCACCCCATTAGTGCCCCCAGTTTGCTTCTGCAAAATAAATGGAGGAGGTTAGTGCTTTTTTTATTTATTAATTGACACGGGGGGAGGGGGGGTAAAGGCTGCACTAATGAGAGCTCTGCAATGGAAGCGTTCATTAGTAGCAGTTGGCATAGGAAAATACCGGCTGCTAACATTGCCGATAGAAAAAAATTACCGGCATCGGCAGGGCCTTGCTGGTGAGATATTGGCCGGGTCTACGTATAGGACATGTTCTATCCCTTTGCGGAACGGACATATGGATGCAAAAAGGACATGGATCATCCGTGTGCTTTCCGCATCCGTATGTCAATTCCATAAAGAGAATATGGGGGAGATTCATCAAAAGTGGTGTAAAGAAAAACTGGCTTAGTTGCCCATAGCAACCAATCAGATTCTACCTTTCATTTTCCTAAGGAGCTCTGAACTATGAAAGGTGGAATCTGATTGGTTGCTATGGGCAATTAAGCCAGTTCTACTTTACACCAGGTCTAATAAATCTCCCCCAATGTCTTCAAAATGTGGACGACAGACACATGCTCAAATGTAAATAAAAGCTGAGAAATGTTTGTTTTTCCACAATAATGCCTCTTGTACATCGTCTTATTATCTTTTGGGAGACACCTTATGTCATTTCTCGTCAAAAAATTACTTGCTGGTTGAATAAAAGTAACTTTAAGTGAAAATGTGCCAGGGGTATGAATAATTATGGGCAGCACTGTATAGTAAACCCTTTAAAATAACTGGTGACATTAGCAGCAGCAATATGCTGGAACTGTTCATGGGAAGACGTAGCTGTCTGCTCAGTGGCCACCGGGTGGCGCTGCTGAAGCACTGTGGCAGCCATTACGGTAACGTGCCCCGTATTCGTGGACTGCGTTCACACAGATACATTGTAAGTGAACCGTCATGCTTGGATAACAATTATTAAAGATGAATGTGAAGTAATAGTGACACCGAGTGACGCTGGCTGGTAGCTTAGCGGTTGCATTGGCCGTAACCAGTCTTCAATATGGCGACATAAGCATCACCACAGGTTATGTTCCCAGGTATCCCTGCAGCGGAAGTCACGTGACGGCTGTCGGAAGTAGAGGTCCACGCAGAGAGGAATCATGGCTGCTGAGGGGGATGTAGAGCTGGAGTTAGAAACTGAGGAGAACTGTAGTGAGCGGCCGGCGGATAAACCGCGCAAACATGACAGCGGAGCGGCGGACCTGGAGAGGGTGACGGACTATGCGGAGGAAAAGGAGATCCAGAGCTCCAACCTGGAGACGGTGAGGCGTGGGTTCTCGGGCTGAATGAGCTGTTCCCTGTGGACGACCATGTGTAGCCCTGGGGTGCCCGGTCCATGAGCTCCAGGCAGAGGCATGGTCACGTGGTGGTCACTGCAGGCTGAGTGTGGAGCCCTGCCTGTGCTATCAGGACATGGACACACAGACCTGCAGGAGGTTGCTGCGTCTATCAGACTGTCACCTTGCAGGTGATGGTTTCCATAGTACAACTATATGGTAGGTCAGTGGGTTAACATGAGGTGTAATGGGTGAGACGGGGGATTTTATTCATGAAGCACTACTAAATCCCACAGACATTAGCATCAGGACTAATGGGTCTCGCATTCTCAGTTCCCTATCAGTATGTCCTTGGGGTGTGGGAGGAAACCGGAGTACCCAGAGGAAACCCACCCAAACACGGGGAGAACATACAAACTCCATTGGTCGGATTTGAACCCAGGACCCCAGTGCTAACCACTGAGACACTGTGCTGCAGGTTTCAGGTGTTCCCCTCGGATCCAGCCTCTAGGTCAGGGATCAGCAACCTCTGGCACTCCAGGTGTGGTGAAACTACAACTCCCAGCATGCACACCTGCTTGGCTGTCCTCAGAACTCCCATAAAAGTGAATGGAGCATGCTGGGAGTTGTATTTTCACAATAGCTGTAGGTTATACCTGTCCCATAGACTCTCATCTGTAGATGGAGCAGTACTGTATTGAGTTTTTAATTCTGACTGTGCTTTTGTCTTTCAGGCAATGTCAGTGATTGGGGACAGGAGGTCGAGGGAGCAGAAAGCAAAGCAGGAGAGGTGAGCGTCACAGGAAATGTGCAGTCGGGGGACCCATTCTGATGTCCTCTAATGGTTTTCAGTTTCCCATGCATACTGCGGCAGTATGTGCTTGTTTAAAGGTGTCCCACAAAAACTGTTGTAGGTGATAAATATCAGATTGAGGGGACGGGGGGGAATGCTTGGACCTCCAGTGATCCCAAGAATGCGGGTTCTCAGACCTCCATTCCTGAATGGAGCGTATTGCACATGTTGGTCCACCATCCTTTCACTTTTCTGGGACTGATCCAGCACTGTCTGTCACTCCCATGAAAAGTGAATGGAGCAGTGGACTAAATTGCACTACAGCTCCATTCCCAGAGGAGACTCCTTGAGGTTGGCAGACCCTGTGCCCCCTCTCCCTAGGGCATGGTTTTCGTGGATAACCCCTTTAAGGGAGCTATAAGATTACATTGTGTAGGATGTACTACAGTTACAGAATGTATAAGAATATTAGCTCAGGAGAATGTATCTTTATGTATTGCTGACGCATTTCTGATCATAGTAAGGCTCCTTTCACACTAGCGTTCGCTGGTCCGCTCGTGAGCTCCGTTTGAAGGGGCTCACGAGCGGACCCGAACGCAGCCGTCCAGCCCTGATGCAGTCTGAATGGAGCGGATCCGCTCAGACTGCATCAGTCTAGCGGCGTTCAGCCTCCGCTCCGCTCGCCTCCGCACGGACAGGCGGACAGCTGAACGCTGCTTGCAGAGTTCGGGTGTCCGCCTGGCCGTGCGGATCCGTGCGGATCCGTCCAGACTTACAATGTAAGTCAATGGGGACGGATCCGTTTGAAGATGCCACAATATGGCTCAATCTTCAGGCGGATCCGTCCCCCATTGACTTTACATTGAAAGTCTGGACGGATCCGTACGAGGCTATTTTCACACTTAGCTGTTATATGCTAAAATAATGCAGACGGATCCGTTCTGAACGGAGCCTCCGTCTGCATTATTATGATCGGATCCGTTCAGAACGGATCCGATCGAACGCTAGTGTGAAAGTAGCCTAAGTGATGGCGTATGCTCGAGGGTATGTCATCCTTACTAACCAGAGGTGGGTGCCCAATTGATGAGTCCCCCATCACTCTTAGGCCAGGACCAAATGCAGTCAAAATGCCATGTAGATGCCACACTGAACTCCAGAACAGTTCCCAGTACAAGTCAAGCAGGTTTTGTTTTCAAAGACCTTTACATAGTAATCGGCGCATGCGCTGGATTTTCAGATGCACGGCGCGCTCATTCTGTTGTGGAAATGCCATAGGTTTTCACTACCTTTTACAGATAAATCTGAGGCAAACCTGTGGGAAAATTTGCATGTAGCACCTGCATAGCAAATTTGTGGTAGAATCTGCATGTATCATGCAGATTTTTCTATAGACTTGTGGTGAAATCTGCTGTGGACATTATCCTTATCATTTAGACCTGAAACGATTACTTGATCGAATCGAGTAATTCGACACAAAAAAATCCTCGATGCAAATTTTTCGCATCGAGGATTTGTTTGTGTCATGTGACCATGGAGCAGGAGTGAAGCGCATGCTATTACTTAGCGCTCCGTGGTCACCCGCCTGCCCACACCACGCTGCACTTTCTTCATGACACATCATCAGGTCATAGTGCACTATGACCCAACACTGTGTGACGTCAGGACAACAGTGCATCGCGCAGAGAAGGAAGGAGCTGTGGAGCGGCGCCCCTACAGAAAAGGTAAGTACTGTCGCTGGGGATATGGCTAGGAGGGGGAGATGGGGGCAAGCCGGTGGCACTGGAGTGGGAAAGGCACTGGGGGAACGGAGGTTGTGGCACTGGGGGGAACTGATGCACTTGGGCTGATCGCACAGGGGGGAACAAAGGGTGTTGGGGACTGATGGCAGGGGGTCTGATTTTTATTTATTTTTTTATAAAGGAAAACAGTCTATTAATTCATTTTTTCTTATTAGATTACTCGATTAATCGTAAAAAATCGATAGAATACTTGATTTCTAAAATAATTGTTTACTGCAGCACTGCAGGCTATCTTTTCTCTATGATTGTGTAATAGAGAATTTCCCTTACGCCCATGACAGCACCCTTGAAAGACGGGTTCCGTCTAGACTTTCTCTCCCCCACTTGAAAGATTAAAGACTACAAATCTTGTGCAAGAAACCTAGCACTAAAACAAGAAGTGTTTTCCCTTCTAGAGAAAAAGGTTCTAGTACCTGTTCCAGACTCAGAGAAAGGGCGGGGGTTTTATTCATCCCTTTTTTCTTGTACCCAAATCAGACGGCGCAATTCAGAATTATCATAAACCTGAGGGATTTAATTCAGTTCCTAAGATACAAAAAATTCAGAACAGAATCTATACAGTCTGCAATAAAAACATCTATTTAAAGACTGTCATGGCCACCATAGATATAAAGATGCCTATTACCACATCCCAATTCATGCAGATTTCCAAAAATATCTGAGTGGCAGTTTCCATGGAAGGAAGTCCATCATCTACAATACAGAGCACTTCCGTTTGGAATATCTTAGGCCCCCAGACTCTTTACAAAGTTGATGGCAGAGGTTATGGCCCACAAAAGGGAAAGGGACATTTTGGTTGTTCCTTATTTGGATGGTCTTTTAGTGGTGGCAAAATCATAACACCTTTTTAACCTCTCATCTCCAAGAAGTATTGCACATTTTGACAAAACTAGGATGGCAGATAAACTAGAAAAGTCAAAACTGCCCCCTTCCCAAAGTTGTGTATTTTTTGGACTGATTCTGGACTTAGTAAACTTATGTTGTATCCTTCCTCAGCACAAGATATCCCGATTTTTAAGAGAAGATGTGCGGTTCTTGGTAACCTCAAAAGATCTAACCATCAGACAGGGAATGGCAGTATTAGGCAGAATGACCTCCACGTTATCCGCAGTCAATTGAGCCCAGTTTCACTCCAGAACACTTCAGTGGAAGATTCGAAAGGAGTGGTAGGCATCACTATTAGAGATGAGCGAACTTCTGTTTTAAGTTCGGCGTCTAAAGTTCGGGGGCGGGTTAGCGGAGAATCCCGATCTGGAACCGGATATGGATTCCGACTTCCGTTGTGGTCCGTGGTAGCGGAATCAATAATGGCCGATTATTGATTCCGCTACCACGGACCACAACGGAAGTCGGAATCCATATCCGGTTCCAGATCGGGATTCTCCGCTAACCCGCCCCCGAACTTTAGACGCCGAACTTAAAACAGAAGTTCGCTCATCTCTAATCACTATCCCCATTGAATGCCCTGCTTCCTCTCACCTTTCAGGTGATGCAATCCTTAACCCCTTAGTGACCAAGCCTGTTTGGGCCTTTATGACCAAGCGTCTTTCTTCCTTTTTTCATCGTCGCGTTCCAAGAGCTATAACTTTTTTATTTTTTTGTCTATATAGCTTTATGAGGGCTTGTTTTTTACGGGACAATTTGTAGTTTTTAATGGAACCATTTTTGGGTACACATAACTTTCTGATTAACTTTTATTAACTCTTTCTGGGAGGGAGATGGGGGAAAATAGCAATACTGCCACTGCGTTTTTACATTATAAATTTTACGGCGTTCATTTTTCGGTACAAATAACATAATATCTTTATTCTCTGGGTCAGTACGATTACAGTGATACTAAATACTTATAATTTTTTTTACGTTTTACTACTTTTTTTTCCAATAAAACCCCTTTTATTAACCCAAAAAATGATTTTGCATTGCCACTTCACAAGACCCATAACTTTTTTTTTTTCTTTTTCTATGGAGTTGTGTGAGGGCTTGATTTTTGAGGGACAACTTGTATTTTTCATTGGTATCATTTTGGAGTAAATGGCGCTTTTTGATCGCTTGTTATTACGTTTTTTTCGGTGGAAACTAAGAATAAATTAGAAATTCTTTCTTTTTTTTTATTTTTATTTTTTACGGCGTTCACCATAGGGGATAATTTATGTAATATTTATGTAGTCTGGGTCGTTACGGACGCGGCAATACCAAACATATGGGGGATATTTTCTTTTTGCAATTTTTTTCATTGAAAAGCGTATTTTCAATGAAAAAAAAAGCATATTTTTTTATTTTATGGAATTTTTTTTATTTAATAAATGTGTATTTATTTATTTTTTTTACTACTTAAAAGTCCCACAAGGGGACTATAATATACAGTATTTTGATTGCTTTTAAAATGTAATGCATTATCTCTATAAGGCATTACATTTCAATAGCATTTCAATAGCGATGCTATTCAAACCTTGACCAGCAGGTGGCGCCAGAGAGGCACGGCCTGCTGGAAATAACTGAAGACAGGCTCGGGGCCCTGATCGGAAGTGAGGTAAGCTTCCGAACACATCAGCACCCCGCGATCTTATTTTCGGGGTGCTGATGGGAGACAGAGGGAGTCCGCTCCCTCTGTCACCACTTTACATGCAGCGGGCGCCATTGCGCCCGGCATGTAAAGGGTTAAACAGCCCGGATCGGCACTCCTGCCGGTCCGGGCTGTTAGAGCAGGGTCCCGGCTCTCATGTGAGAGCCGGGTCCGTGCTCCCCGCTGCACGGGGGAGCCGTGCAGCGCTTAGACCGGGCCGCCGTAAAAACGCGGCAGCCCAGCCTAAGGCCCCTTAGTGACCGCCGTAAAAACACGTATGGGTGGTCACTAAGGGGTTAAAGGGACACTGGCAGGGCCAATAAGCATATTGAGGTATATATATATGGCAGTACAGGTCTTATAATGGGTATTACAATCATCTAAGTATCCCCCCTGTCCACATTATACATACAGTAAACTTAAGTTTTATAACCTGCTCCAACGGTTTTCAATCTGCCCAAGGGGCGGCGTTTCACCTCTCTTGGGCCCAGCCAGCCTCCCCAACTGCCGCTTTGAAGCGCCGCCCAGCTCATGAATATTCAGTTTGCTGGGCGGCTTCTGCGGTCCCCGCTCTGAAGTGCTGCGCTTAACAGTGCCCGACGCATGCGCCGGATCTTGTGAAGTCCGGTACAGTAAGCGCTGCCCAGCTCATCAATATTCACTTCGCTGGGCGGCGCTTACTGTCCCGACTTCACAAGATCCGGCGCATGCGCAGGGCACTGTTCAGCGCAGCGCTTCAGAGCGGGGACCGCAGAAGCCGCCCAGCAAACTGAATATTCATGAGCTGGGCGGCGCTTCAAAGCGGCAGTTGGGGGAGGCTGGCTGGGCCCAAGAAAGGTGAAACGCCGCACCTTGGGCAGATTGAAGACCGTTGGAGCAGGTTATAAAACTTAAGTTTACTGTATGTATAATGTGGACAGGGGGGATACTTAGATGATTGTAATACCCATTATAAGACCTGTACTGCCATATATATACCTCAATATGCTTATTGGCCCTGTCAGTGTCCCTTTAATCTGGTGGCTGGATCCTTCAAATCTGTCTCAGGGCCTCCCTTGGGATCTACAGGAGCAGATAACCATCACCACAGACGCCAGTCCAACCGGGTGGGGCGCCTATTGTCAGTGGGGCGTTCGACAGGGGGTTTGGAGCTCAATGGAGAGGACTCCCAGAACATGAGAGCTCAGAGCAGTTTTATTTGCCTTAAGAGAATTCCTACCCATAATACAAGGAAAGGGAATAAAAATTTCCTCAGACAATGCCACGGTGGTATCCTACCTAAAATGTTAAGTAACCTCTACCATTTAGCTTAGAATATGAAAGACTTTCTTGAACTTATCTAAATACCCGGTAGATCCCTTGAGATCTCCTATGTCTAAAATATTAGATTTTTAAAAAATGGGTCTCAATAAGAACCTAAGACCTAGCACTCTTAATGTACAAATTTCTGCCCTTAGTGCTTTTTTTGATTTCCCTCTTGCCAATCATCAATGGATTAGGAGATTCTTTAAAGCAATTAGTAGAATTAAACCTGTGATCAGACCCTCAGTTCCCTGTAGGATCTTAATCTAGTTTTGTCTAGAATGATAAAGCCTCCTTTTGAACCACTACACGATTAATCTATTAAAAATTTGTAGTTTAAAACTGTTTCTAGTGGCACTTACCCCTGCCAGGCGCATGGGGGAGATTTCTGCCTTTTCAGCCTCTCCTCCTTATATTAACATTTTGGAGGATAGTGCTCATTAAACCAGATCCTTCCTTTTTATCTAAAATGGTCTCCCAGTTTCATAGAACCCAAGACATCGTTCTTCCATCTTTCTGTCAGTCCCCAAAGAACGAGAAAGAGAGGAGGCTCCGTTGTCTAGACGTGAAAAGATGCCTGTCTGAATACTTGAAAGTCACTAGTCAATGGAGAAAATCCTCTAGACTTTTCATACAATTTGGGGGTAGAAACAGAGGTCTCAAAGCTTCTTCTAGAACACTATCGAGATGGATAATGGGTGCTATTACCTTAGCCTATTCCTCAGTAGGGAAAACTCTTCCTTTTGGATTTGGTGCTCACTCAACCAGATCCATTTCTACCTCTTGGGCAGAGAGGGCTAATGCATCTCTCGAACAAATTTTTACAGCTGCTACCTGGAAGTCTCCATGTACTTTTTTTTATTATTTTTTTGTAGAGCCCCCCAAGCTAATACTATTCTAGTCGTCTGTCATGGGTGCTGTTATGGGCGTAAGGGACATTTCAGATTACACTTACCGGTAATCACTTTTCCTTGAGCCCATGACGGCACTACCTTTCAGCCTGTGTGTTAGATGTAATCTAGGACAAGTTCTCGCAATTAACTAATGGTATAGGGGCAGGGCCCCTCCTTAAGAGCTCTCCACAAAATTTCCTGTCCTGGATGGAGGCAGTATCTCCCGGGTGCCGTCACGGGCTCATAGAAAGTGATTACCGGTAAGTGTAATCTTAAAGGGAACCTGTCACCGAGATTTTTGGTATAGAGCTGAGGACATGGGTTGCTAGATGGCTGCTTGCACATCTGCAATACCCAGTCCCCATAGCTCTGTGTGCTTTTGTGTAAAAAACAAAAAAAACGATTTGATACATATGCAAATTAACATGAGTCATATCTTACTTGTGTGACCAGAGAAGTCATATTTTCAAGCTCTGACTCATCTCAGGTTAATTTGCATATGTATCAAATCGGTTTTTATACATAATAAAAGCACACAGAACTATGGAGACTGGTTATTGCGGATGTGCTAGCGGCAATCTAGCAATCCATGACCTCAGCTCTATACCCAAAATCCTGGTGACAGGTTCCCTTTCAATTTCCAGGATATAATAATAAGCCTACAATGTCAAAAAGAAACCAGAATGTGGTCTCCTTACATTATTGATGCTGTTCCTCCCATACCATTCTTGTCCTTGTGTGATTCTTTTTTTTTTTTTTTTGAGATGACCTTATGTGTCACATATCCAAAACTGCCACCATGGAGCCTGATCTTATATAAGGAAAATTACTAAAGCACTCATTTGTTGTTTCAGAGAAAAGGAGCTAGCAAAAGTTACCATCAAGAAGGAAGATGTGGAGCTTATTGTGAGTATGAATTACTATCTGGTAATAAGTGCCAAAGATGTGGAGCTAAAAGGGGTTGTGTAGCCTGTTACAAGTTATGGCCTATCCTCAGAATAGGCCATAACTATCTGCTCCGTCAGGGTCTGATTTCCCCCCCCCCCCCCCCCCCCCCCTGCGGATCAGCAGTAGCTCAGGAACTAGACTGCTCCATCCACTACTCATAATGGATAGAGCTGTGGTCCTGGAGGGCTTCCCCTTTGCAGACATTGAACTAGCCAGAAATGCTTGCCGATTGCAGCTCCGTAGTTAGTCTTTAAATGTAGACTATAATACAAGCTGTAAAAATGGACTTACTGTTGTGTCCTAATTGTGCTTTTCTAACCGCAGTAGAACGTAATGGTAGATCCTGGTGATTGTGTGGGGACATGCAGTCACATCAGAAGCCTGGCTGTGATTGACCACTGAACTCCCACTGTAAGGCCTCTTTCACACTAGCGAGTTTTCTACGCAGGTGCGATATGTGAAGTGAACGCATAGCACCTGCACTGAATCCTGGACTATTCATTTCAAGGAGTCTGTGTACATGAGCGTTGTTTTTCATCCACTTTTTCTGCGTTGCGTGAGAATCACAGCATGTTCAATATTCTGCGTTTTTCACGCAGCCCTGGCCCAATAGAAGTGAATGGGGCTTCAGTGAAAAACGCATCAAAACTAAAACACTGAACACAATTGAAGGCAAAACTGACTGAACTTGCATGCAAAATGATGCGAGTTACACTGAAAGCACTCTGACACAATCCGTATCGTTCGTGTGAAAGTGGCCTAAGGGTCACAATCAGATAAGTTTAACTTTGATGTGGGCTTCTCCCCACTTTGCTCGTCTTGACTGATAGGTCTGTCCTTGTGCACAAATAGGGAAAGACCTGTCAATCAAGCCAAGCAGGAAGAAGCCCCCAGCAGCATGAGCATGTTCTCCTGGCCGGCTTGTTTTTAAAACTGTTCATCTGAAATGCTCCGGCATAGGAGAATAAAAAGTAGCGCTCTGTAATGAGGGAGCCTGCCCAGACTTCATGCTGTATGTGTGTGTATATATATATATATATCTATATCCTACTGATCTGTCTTATGCTAAGGACTAATTAAGGCTCATTAAATGAATACATACGTATTGTATATTTTGCTTCGTTAATTACCTATACAATTAGGTATTTATTATCACCAGCTGCTTCTTATCTTATCTTACATCCCGTCATAAATTTATAAGTAGCCAAGGAGGCTTCTTCTCAGACTGGTACATTCATGAGAAGAATAACACTAAAGAGCAGAAACCTTTGTGCAACCTTACTTTGACCTACTCAAGACATACAAAATTGTAAATATAGTCGAGCATGGCTCTTAAAGGCAATGAACATCCATCTTGGATGGCTATCAATGTATTTACCTATGAAAAGGCACAACAAGGGTTAACAAAGTTTTAAAAAAATCAGTTTTGAGTAACTTGACTGGTGTAGTTTCTATAAAGGGGTCATTTATGGGGGGTTTCCACTATATAAGCCCCACAAAGTGACTTCAGACCTGAACTGGTCCTTAAAAAGTGGGTTTTGGAAATTTTTCTTAAACATTTTCTAAAATTGCTTCTAAAATTCTAAGCTTCCAACATCCTAAAAAAATAAAATTACATTTACAAAATGATGCCAACATAAAGTAGACCTATGGGGAATGTTAAAGGGGTTCTGCACATTGTTTAAACTGATCTATCCTCTGGATAGATCATCAGCTTCTGCTCAGCGGGGGTCTGACACACGGGACCCCCGCCGATCAGCTGTTTGAGAAGGCAGCGGCGCTCCAGGAGTGCCGCAGCCTTCTCACTGGGAGTCCCGATCAGAAGCTGATCTATCCAGAGGATAGATCATCAGTTTAAACAAAATGCAGAACCCCTTTTAAGTAATAAATATTTTGAGGTATCACTTTGTTTTAAAAGCAAAGAAATTAGAAATTTAGAAAAATGCTAATTTTTTAAAATTTTTGGTATATTTGGGATTATATTGACTGAAGTACATGTGTCACAAGAAAATAATCTCAGAATGTCTTGGATAAATAAGTGTTCCAAAGCTATTACCACATAAAGTGACACATGGATTTGCAAAAAATGTCCTGGGCAGAAAGTTGAAAAATGTGGTACAATGTAGCAACGTTTTGGATCATCCATACAGTCTCTGTCTCTCAGAGGAGACACCTATGTCATTTCCCGTCAAAAAATTACTTGCTGGTTGAATAAAAGTAACTTTAAGTCCAACTTTGCCAGGGGTATGAATAATTATGGGCAGCACTGTATATCATCATTTAAATTCAATTCCAATTCTTGGTGCAGTATTTTTTGTCAATGACTGTATTTCCCTACACACATTTCTTTATGTAATGATTAACATCAAGTATGGAATTATCTGTAAGTGAAATTTACTATTACAAGGAGGAGCAGTTCTTGTATTAATATCTTCTTTAATTTCAGATGAATGAAATGGAGATACCCCGGTCAGCAGCAGAAAGAAGTTTGCGAGAACACATGGGAAACGTCGTAGAAGCGCTCATTGCTCTCACTAACTGAACCTAGTCTACACTGTCTTCTGATGCTTTCCTTATCATCCAAGAAAGCTTTGACTGGAGGAACCTGGATCTGTAATGTGGACTGTTCATTGGGACAATGGAGCACCAGTGAATTTGTGGAAATACCAACATCTAGTAGACACACTGCAGAGGTTGTCCTGTAAATTTTAGGGTTTTGGGTCATTTGCCTAAACCAGTAGATTTGACCCTCTCCCCCGAGATTGAGTATGATAGTTATGTTGTATAACAGCAGCGGAAATAGCAAAATAAAACTAATTGTCAGTTTGATTTTTCCACATTTAGTGCACAACATTGACCAAGTTTAGTCTGAGATGTGTGAAATAAACTTCTTTTAAACCCTGTAACAATGTATTTTGTGTATTCAGCTCCATTGTACAGATATATTAGTGTTTGGTAACTGCTGGTAGTAGTGGGTCTCTAACAATGTTCAGGTAGGACCGGACACCTTTCCTGACATGTCTGATTCACCCTAAGTTCACAGCGCGTTCAAACGCGCTGTAAAACGCTCAACACGTGAAAACCAATGCTTCCCTATGGCCCTGGTTCACACTTGAGCGTTTTACAGCGCGTAAACAAGTTCTTGCGCTTTTTAGGGGGCGTTTGTCGCGCGTTTTGGCCATAGACTCATTGGACAACACTGCAGTCAATCACACAAACGCGCGTTTACTATTGCAAAAAACGCGCGTCTCAGAAGCGCTCAGGTGTGAACCCCGGGGCAGTATATTGACAATCTGGCACTGTCAGCATTGATTGGACAGCGTGTAGTGACATACCCCAAGCTGCTAACACCCAATTGTCAATATATACATTTCTAAGAGGAAATAATGAGGAACAACACAGTTATGAGAAGACCCTAATGAGCTGGGCCCTTTTTGTCACATGGCCGTTCTTACAGTCCTCTCCACTTGGGAGTGACAGGACCAGGGCTCTGAGCCTTTTATGCCTGGAAGCTGACATAAAGGCAGAGTGAGAACTACTACAGTTAAGATCGGGAGTAGTTTATTCTCCAGGTGTACAGACTGCCGGAGATGCGCCTAATTTTTTCTGAGGTGTACACCTTGTCATAAAGCAGGCAAATCCTTAGGCAGCATGGGGAAGAGGAAAAAGACGAATGTAAAACGCCAGTCTTTTTAAATAACCATAATCTTATTATTTTATGGTAAATACAAGGACTTACTAAAAAGACATCTGAGAAAATGTGACACGTCCTTGTTAAAAAATGCTGTCACATAACGGGTCAAGTAAAATTATAAACAGAAACATGGATTGTACATGCTATACATTCATCTATTATTGCCTCCCAGCAGTATTGCGCCATAATATACATACAAGGCATTTGTATGCATTTCGATCAAAATGCATGAGCCCATTTAACACTTCAAGGTCGCCTCTGTGTGGGCACCTACTCTAATTTAGGCACAGCACCATTTGTTGACCACTGCTGCCACATTACCACGCTATCAGGTGGTGTGACCCAGCAGTCCAACCCTTGGCACTGGATCCTACCAACCCAGAGGTATTGGAACAATGACAACCATCCAGTACCGCACCACGTGAACAGAGAAAAGGGCTCAGAGGAACTGCAACTGAGAACAAGTAGGAATTTACTAACCCTAAGGCTACTTATAGACGAACGAATTCAGTGTGAGAAACTGTGTGGCAGTGTGATTTCCTATTCGGACCTCTGCTCCTCAGGATGACACGACCTTATAATGCTGTGTGTCCCTGCTAGACCATAATCACGTCAGTGTAATTCAGAAGAATCAAGGTCTGGCATGGACACACTGCGTTATAAATGGTTGTACTGCCAAGGGATTTTGAGGAGCAGAGGTCAGAACGGGAAATTACATTGCCAGACACTGGTCCGGATGAGTGGAGTGAAGATACCATGAAAGAAAGGAAAACACGAATAAACTTACAAAAAAAGAGAGACACGGATTGCACATCCACATGCTGTGCATTGATCTATTCTTGTTTCTCAGCATAATTAACAGTATACAGCAAGCATGTCAAACTCAAAGGCTAACATGGGCCAAAAAAAAAAAATTTAAGTTTATGTGGGCCGCATAAAAAAAAAACGCCTGGCCGTGCGGATCCGTCCAGACTTACAATGGAAGTCAATGGGGACGGATCCGTTTGAAGATGACACAATATGGCTCAATCTTCAAACGGATCCGTCCCCCATTGACTTTCAATGTAAAAGTCTGGACGGATCCGTTCAGGCTACTTTCACAGTTAGAATTTTTTTTTACAATATAATGCAGACGGATCCGTTCTGAACGGATCCACCGTCTGCATTATATGAGCGGATCCGTCTCAGACGGATCCGCTCTGAACGCAAGTGTGAAAGTAGCCTTAGGGGCGAGAACCTGGGATCTTTCATCCCTTGTCCTATTCAGCTCTATCAGGGTGAATAGGAGTTCACACTGTCCCTACTGCTCTGTGCCTTGTGCACACAGCATCAGGGATGTTACCATGGCAACCAGGGCTTCTGTAGCGTCCTGGCTGCCATGGTAACTGATCGGAGGCCCAGGCTTACAGAGCTGGGGCTCCGATCAGAAGCTGCCACTGCACCACCAATGAGGGGGAGGGGAGAGGTCCCTGTGGCCACTGCCACCAATGATTTCAATACTGGGGGGGTTGAGAGGGGCTGGCGCACTGTGCCACCAATGATTTTAATGGGATGGGGGGGTTGAGGGGGGGGGCACACTGCACCACCAATGATAAATTACCCCTTTATACAGGAGGCGGGTACTGGCAGAACAGCAGTTAACCCCTCAGGTGCGGCACCTAAGGGGTTAACAGCCTCTGATGATCGCAGCTCCCTGTCAGCGGCAGGGTGCCGGCAATGCGATTCTGCTGCCGGCACCCGCCTCCTGTATTGTGTTAAACTACTTTCACTATCAGGCCACACAGAGCGGCGCCCAGCGATGTCTCAGCACTCACCATTAGTCCTGGGCACCGCTCGTTCGACTGCAGTGCTCCATTACTGTCTCCTCTCCTGCTCCACATGCTGCTGATTACTATCGGAGCGATGGGAGGAGACATCAGCTTCACTAGTGGGCGTTCCTTCTTCCTGGCTGTAGCGCTGTCCAATCGCAGCGCAGGGAGAAGGAACGCCCACTAGTGAAGCTGATGTCTCCTCCCATCGCTCCGATAGTAAGCAGCATGTGGAGCAGGAGAGGAGACAGTAATGGGGCACTGCGGGCGAACGGAGCGGCACCCAGGACTAATGGTGAGTGCTGGGCGCCGCTCTGTATGGAAATAGTCCAATCATTGGTGGCGCAGTGCGCCCCCCCCCCCCTATTCTCATTGGTGGCGCAGTGCGCCCGCCCCTCCTCCCCCCTCTATTCTCATTGGTGGCGCAGTGCGCCCGCCCCTCCTCCCCCCCCCTCTCTTCTCATTGGTGGCAGCGGCAGCAGCACAGGGGGAGGGAGGACAGCTTCCTTCTCCCCGTGCTGCTGAGAGAACATGAGCGCGCCGATAGCAGCGCGCTCATGTTCAGAAATACTTGCCGGGCCGCAAAAATATTCATTGCGGGCCGCATGCGGCCCGCGGGCCGCATGTTTGACACCCATGGTATACAGTGTCTCCATAGGAACTTATCTACGGCAGCCCTGGATCATTCCGGAGGACTGAGGATGCCGCTCACGCTATCTAGCTCCCCTAATCCCTGCTAGAGGCAGCCGGTGCACACCGGGAGCGGGCTTTTCCAGGTTTTGGAGCTCCCAGGTGCCATGCTCCCTTTCGGCTGTACATGTGGCAGCAGGGTTACTGTAGGCTTGTCTGTAGAGGTAGGTTTTCAGGTTTCTTCTGAAGGCTTCCCCTGTAGTGGAGAGTGGAATATGTTGGAGTACAGAGTTCTAGGGCATGGGGGATGCACAGAAGAAATGTTGGAGGTGATTGTGGGAAGGGGTGATAGGAGAGTAGAGAAGTAGGTCCTGTGAGGATCTGAGATTACGTGTGGGGGTGTATCGGGAAAGCAGTTCAGAAATGGACTGAGGGAATAGCTTGTGGACGGCCTTATATGTATTTGTGAGTATTTTAAACTGAATTCACTGAGCAATGGGGAGCCAGTGAAGGGATTGGCAGAGGGGTAGAGGATTAACAGGGAGTAGTGGATTAGCTGGGCAGCAAAATTGAAGATAGATTGGAGGGGTGCAAGGGTGTCAGATGGGAGGCCACGGAGATTTCTAAGAGGAATAATAAAGAACTCAGAGGTTTATCATAAACATAGAGCTCTTCCATAAATATGGTGAATGCTTTGTCTGCCATTTTTATAATGCAGATTATTATTCCACCTTTCTGACATATTTCATAAACACTTCTAATGGGTTTCATAAAGATCAAAGTAAAATGGAAAATTAAATCCATTATAATTCATATGTTTTCATATAAAGTTTAAAAAAAAAAAAAGAAAAAAAGCTGGCACATAAGGCTGAACGCTATTGGTCAGTTACTGGTCACATCATAACCGTGTCGCCGCGGTAACTGTATGCCTAATGGTAGGTGGCAGTTGAAAGTGGCAGTTGGAGTTGACTGGCGACGGTGGACATTTCTGCTTACCAAGAGGAAAGCGAAAAATGGATTCTGCGAAAGCGAAGATGGTTTTGAGGAGAAGAGGAGGAAAGAAGAGACAGATTTCTGACTCATCGGCTGATGAGCAGAACATGAAGAAGGAAGAAGAGGAGAAGATCATCAGGAGGAAAGGATGGAAGAAGCAACGTACCATCCCGACCGGAGCTGATGAAGACAAGGAGACACCCAGGAGGAGCAAGAAGAGGATACCCCCCAGCTCCTCTGAGAAGATGTCTCCTAAACAGATCCTTCCAGAGGATGAAGATCTGACTGCAAAGCCAAAATGTGCCAAGAAGAGGAAACTCAACCCGATCTCTTCAAAGAAAGCAAAGACGTCACTGATCAAGAAAGATGACGGCATCCTGAAGACAGAAGACAAGCAGGAAGACCAGGGAGTCTCAGGTAGATGCACACATACAGGAATACAGAAGCTACACATCCTGGACACATTGTATAACTGTACATAAATCTGTTCTGTAGAGCTGAGACCTGAGACAAGAAGGAAGGGGATTCCACATTTACAGCTGGGGTGTTACTACGGGTAGCGGTGCTAGCGGGCATATACCCTGGGAGCGCCAACAAGCCATTCTGCCTGCTCAGGGTATTTAGATACTGGGCTAGGGCAGTGCAGTGTGAATTGGGTCTCACACAGTTCTATGTGCAGTAATTATTTCATATAATGTTATTAAAGTGTCCTGTATGAGTTGTGCATGGAGAGAATACAGGCTGCCATAAACAGCAGCTTGTACTGTGTATAGTACAACACAGTAACAACCCTGCATACACGGGAGGGATTCTGATACATGGGATAATGCGCCCCCTATTGTAAGTGATTAGAAGTCATCATGTCCATATAAACGTACAAGGCCGCACACCAAGCACATGTATACAGATTCAGTGATCTCCAAGGTGACTGCTAATGTTCTTAAAGGGATAGATCATTTTTATTGTTTATTTGTTCATATAAATAGAAATCTTCTAATATACAGGTGAATAATTAGAATATGGTGCAAAGTCCATTTATTTCAGTAATGCAGCTTAAAAGGTGAAACTAACATATGAGAGACTCATTACATGCAAAGCGAGATATTTCAGGCCTTTATTTGTTATAATCTGGATGATTATGGTTTACAGCTTATGAAAACCCCAAAGTCCCAATCTCAGGTTTCCTTTGCTCAGGAGGTATGGATTAATTAGCTGACTAGAGTGTGACACTTTGTGCCTAGAATATTGAACCTTTTCACAATATTCTAATTTTAAGTTGCATAACTGAAATAAATGAACTTTTGCACAATATTCTAATTTGTAGAGTTTCGCCTGTACTCGTATTTACAGTTCTTCATACACATGTTTCTTATATCAGGCAGGTGACCCCTATATGCAGTAGAATGGTATGGCCCATGTATCAGTCCTGTGTAATGTATTCATGGCATCAGTAACATCATATGATCCCTGCTATTCAGTAAGCAGCAGTGTTACATGACATACATGTGCTGGGTCAGAGCACAGGACACATCCATGTGATAAGTACATAGGACTAGTGGTAGAATGAGGATTTACATCTGGTTATTACAGTAACTACATCGCTGTCTGTAGTCATATGGATGCTTGTCTTTAGGGGAAGTTGTCATGTTGTTAATAAAGTTTAGTGTAACCCCCCCCCCCCCCCCCCCCCCCCACACACACATAGAAATCTGCTTCTGGTCAGACCCTGCAGACCTGGGGAGGAGCTGCTGCAGGCAGTAATACTGGACACGTTCTGCTCCTCAGCACACTGCTATCCACCTGTCAGGTACCTGCAGAAGTAAAGGGGGATTCTGCTTCTAATGATTTTCTAATACAGGGCGGTCCATTAAACAGTTTCCCCCTCCAATGTCTCCAAATCAAACTGCCTAATAGTAAATCTTTCTCAGTTGTCCATAGCAACCAATCAGAATTCAGCTTTCAGTTCCTACAGTGCTCTGAAAAAATGAAAGCTGAGCTGTGATTGGTTGTGACAACTAAGACATATTTACTATTAGACACTTTGATTTGGAGATATTGGAGGGGGATACTTTTCCATGGGCCACCCTGTATATATCTATGTAAAATTTCCCTAGCAGACCCTTGTTATATCCGCACAGTGTCCTCTCTCTAAGGCCTCATGCACATGTTTTTTTTCACGGTCCGCAAAAACGGGGTCCGTGGGTCCGTGATCCGTGACCGTTTTTTCGTCCGTGGGTCTTCCTTGATTTTTGGAGGATCCACGGACATGAAAAAAAAGTCGTTTTGGTGTCCGCCTGGCCGTGCGGAGCCAAACGGATCCGTTCTGAATTACAATGCAAGTCAATGGGGACGGATCCGTTTGACGTTGACACAATATGGTGCAATTGCAAACGGATCCGTCCCCATTGACTTTCAATGTAAAGTCAGGAGTCCCTTTACTTTCACACTTGCGTTCATATAATGCAGACGGTGGCTCCGTTCAGAGCGGATCCGTCTGCATTATATTGTTAAAACATTTCTAAGTGTAGAAGTAGCCTCAGACGGATCCGTGCAGACTTTACATTGAAAGTCAATGGGGGACGGATCCGTTGGAAAATTGAGCCACAGTGTGTCATCTTCAAACGGATCCGTCCCCATTGACTTACATTGTAAGTCTGGACGGAACCGCTTGCCTCC
Organism: Bufo gargarizans; assembly: GCF_014858855.1. Lineage (NCBI taxonomy): Eukaryota > Metazoa > Chordata > Amphibia > Anura > Bufonidae > Bufo > Bufo gargarizans. The sequence goes on from NC_058081.1 coordinate 137,143,587, forward strand.
GCACGGCCAGGCGGACACCCGAACATAACTTGAAGCGTCCCCATCACCATGGGAACGCCTCTATGTTAGAATATACTGTCGGATATGAGCTACATCGTGAAACTCAGATCCGACAGTATATTCTAACACAGAGGCGTTCCCATGGTGATGGGGACGCTTCAGGTTAGAATATACTGAAAAACTGTGTACATGACTGCCCCCTGCTGCCTGGCAGCACCCGATCTCTTACAGGGGGCCGTGATCAGCACAATTAACTCCTCAGGTGCCGCACCTGAAGGGGTTAATTGTACTATCATATCCCCCTGTAAGAGATCAGGGCTGCCAGGCAGCAGGGGGCAGACCCCCCCCAGTTTGAATATCGTTGGTGGCACAGTGTGCGCCCACCATCGCCCCCCCTCCCTCCCTCTATTGTAATAAATCGTTGGTGGCACAGTGTGCGCCCACCATCGCCCCCTCTCCCTCCCTCTATTGTAATAAATCGTTGGTGGCACAGTGTGCGCCCACCATCGGTCCCCCCTCCCTCTATAGCAGTAACAACATTGGTGGCAGTGTGTGGCCTCCCAGCTCCCCCCCCCCCTCCTGATCATTGGTGGCAGCGTAGTTCCAATCGGAGTCCCAGTTTAATCGCTGGGGCTCCGATCGGTAACCATGGCAACCAGGAAGCTACTGCAGCCCTGGTTGCCATGGTTACTTAGCAATAGTACAATAGTAGAAGATTCATATTTACCTGCTTGCTGCTGCGATGTCTGTGACCGGCCGGGAGCTCCTCCTACTGGTAAGTGACAGTTCTTTAGCAATGCGCCGCACAGACCTGTCACTTACCAGTAGGTGGAGCTCCTGGATGGACACGAACATCGCAGCAGCAAGCAGGTAACTATGAATCTTCTACTATTGTACTATTGCTAAGTAACCATGGCAACCAGGGCTGCAGTAGCTTCCTGGTTGCCATGGTTACCAATCGGAGCCCCAGCGATTAAACTGGGACTCCGATCGGAACTACGCTGCCACCAATGTTGTTACTGCTATAGAGGGAGGGGGGCCGATGGTGGGTGCACACTGTGCCACCAACGATTTATTACAATAGAGGGATGGAGGGGGGTGGGCGATGGTGGGCGCACACTGTGCCACCAACGATTTATAACAATAGAGGGAGGAAGGGGGGGCCCGATGGGGGGCGCACACTGTGCCACCAACGATATTCAAACTGGGGAGGGGGGGGCCGCCCCCTGCTGCCTGGCAGCCCTGATCTCTTACAGGGGGATATGATAGTACAATTAACCCCTTCAGGTGCCGCACCTGAAGAGGTTAATTGTGCTATCATATCCCCCTGTAAGAGATCGGGTGCTGCCAGGCAGCAGGGGGCAGTCTTGTACAAAGTTTGTAGTGTATTCTAACTAGAAGCGTCCCCATCACCATGGGAACGCTTCTGTGTTAGAATATACTGTCGGATATGAGTTTTCACGAAGTGAAAACTTAGATCTGAAAAAGCTTTTATGCAGACGGATCTTCGGATCCGTCTGTATGAAAGCAACCTACGGCCATGGATCACGGACACGGATGCCAATCTTGTGTGCATCCGTGTTCTTTCACGGACCCATTGACTTGAATGGGTCCGTGAACCGTTGTCCGTCAAAAAAATAGGACAGGTCATATTTTTTTGACGGACAGGATACACGGATCACGGCCTTGGCTGCAAAACGGTGCATTTTCCGATTTTTCCACGGACCCATTGAAAGTCAATGGGTCCGCGAAAAAGAAACGGAAAACGGCACAACGGCCACGGATGCACACAATGGTCGTGTGCATGAGGCCTTAGGCTGAGTCACACGTGACTGATTAGCTGCAGATTTGCTGTTGTGAACCAGCAAAGTGGATGAGATGTTCTGAGTGCATTATTCCTTCTGACACTCCCGTCAGCTGCTGCAGAACCTCTTTCTGAAGAGTTAGGTCACTTTCACACTTGTGTATTTCAGTTACAATTTGTAAGTCAGCTCCAGGAATAGAGCCAAAATCCAGAAGAAATAGAAAGGTTTCCAGGATCTTCTCTGTGTGGAGGTTCTGGCTTACAGATCCTGATCCAGAATACTGAGCTGAATATGAAAGTGTGAAAGTGCCGCCATTAATGTACTAGAAGAGGGAGTGCAGCATCTAAGCCGTGTAATGCTGTTCTGCAGCAGCTGTGACACCAACCGCCTGTAGTTTCTTAGGTGGTCTGGTCGGGGGCTGTTTTTTGTAAAGTGTTTTATAGTTTTCAAAATTCTGTCAGTCCAATTACAGTGATACCAAATGTGTGTTTTTTATTATGTTTTATTAAATAAAGAGGTTAAAAAAATCCTGTGTCACTTTATTCCGAGAGCCATAACCCTGGTATTTTCTCATCCATGGATCTGTGTAAGGCGAGCTGTTTTCTCGGCTGCGTGCTAGTTTTTAGTGGAAGTTCATTTCACAATTTTAATATGGATGACCTATCCTCAAAATAAGTCACAAATATGGGATCATCAGGGGTCCGATTACTTCCATCATGTGATGGCACCTTCATTGATCACATGGCCAAGGCCAAGCTCAGTCCCATTCAAGTGAATAGGGCTGAGTAGAGATAGCGAGCACAGCCGCTACCAAACATATGGAGCTGAGCTTGGTGAGCTGAGAGGAGGCCACGTGAGCCCCAGTGAGCGCCGCAACCTTCTCAAACAGCTGATCGGCGACGGTGCTGGGATTCTGACCCCAGCCGATCTCATATTAATGATCTACCCTGAGGATAGGCCATCAATATGAAAATCCCAGAAAACCTTTTAAGTATTTGTTGTAAAGCAGTTAAAGTGGTTGGTCCACCACTACATACATTCAGTTTATAGATCATAAATAATGAAGTATATTTTCCATTTGCCTGTTGTAAAAAATCAACCAGACAAATAAATGATCCAGTGAAGAGTTTTGCCATTTACTTATAAAATATGGTGCCACCTAGTGTTCAAATTATATAGCAATGTGCACATCCATGTACTGAGTTGAGTGCTGCTGGTCACACATGCTCAGTCACTCTGCCAAAGCCAGATCTCTGCTCTGCATGATGATCCCCTGTTCCCTGCAGAACAGCCAATAGATACAACTTTCTGCATGGTAGAAGCCATTTTTATTATTTTATTATTATTTTATTTAAAAGCAGGGAGGAAAGTGCGACCTGCAGCACTCAGCTCAGTAAATGGAAGTGCAGACTATTACACTTTAAACACCAGGTGGCGCCATACTGTTCAGTGATCCCTCAAGATACAATATTTTCAACATATAATTGTCTTTTCTGGGCCATGGCAAGTTGAAGCCAGACTCAGCATACAATGCCTCAGACTCAGATCCAACTAATCAGTATGGCTATTTCTCTGGTAAGACACCTTTATTAGGTTGTCTAGTAGCTCCTCTGCAGATTGCATATTCCATACCTTCCAACCATCCCAGATCTGGCGTGACAGTTCTGAATGTCTGTGGCTGTCCCACAGTCCCGGAATGGCTGAGGTATGTCCTGATCTCAGCTGATTGTAATGGTGGGGTAGGGAGACGTCCGCTCCCCGCTCCATCATTCAGCTCAGCTGCCGGCGCCCCACAGCAGCAGAAAGATATTGGTCACACTTGGCTCTGCTGGTCTGTGTAGGAGGAGCGTGCCGGCTGGGAATAGCCTCTGCTCCTTCTTCACGGCAGCGCAATGTGTAACAGTATCCTGTCTGCTGCTGGGGAGTGCAGATCATCGGAGGAAATAGGTGAGTATTTACTGTTTGTTTATTTACTTCCTGTGGGGGACACATACCTGGGTATAGCAACTGTGAAGGGGGCACATCTGTGCATAGCAACTGTGAAAGGGCCACATCTGTGCATAGCAACTGTGAGGGTCCACATCTGTGTATAGCAACTGTGAAAGGGCCACATCTGTGCATAGCAACTGTGAAGGGGGCACATCTGTGCATAGCAACTGTGAAGGGGGCTCATCTGTGCATAGCAACTGTGAAAGGGCCACATATATGCATAGAAACTGTGAAGGGTGCACATATGTGCATAGAAACTGTGAGGGTCCACATCTGTGTATAGCAACTGTGAAAGGGCCACATCTGTGCATAGCAACTGTGAAGGGGGCTCATCTGTGCATAGCAACTGTAAAGGGGGCACATCTGTGCATAGCAACTGTGAAGGGGGCTCATCTGTGCATAGCAACTGTGAAAGGGCCACATATGTGCATAGCAACTGTGAAGGGGGCACATATGTGCATAGCAACTGTGAGGGTCCACATATGGCCATAGCAACTGTGAGGGTCCACATATGGCCATAGCAACTGTGAAGGGGGCATATCTGTGCATATCAACTGTGAAGGGGGCACATCTGTGCATAGCAACTGTGAAGGGGGCACATCTGGGCATAGCAACTGTGAAGGGGGCACATCTGTGCATAGCAACTGTGAGAGTCCACATCTGGGCAAAGCAACTATAAAGAGGCCATATCTGGGCATAGCAACTGTGAAGGGGGAATATCTGAGCATAGCAACAGTGAATGGTGCTTAGGGTGGAAGTAGAGGTGTGGCCTAATATTAAAAAAATTGTTGTCCTTATTTGCATGGGGGGCGTTAGGAGATGACCCTTGCCAATCTGATATTGATGACGTTGCTAAGAATAGCTTGTCAATATCCTGAAACTGAAATACCTCTTTAAAGTGTAGGCCGCTATACATTACTATCTGCACATGTGATGTGAACAGCACACGCATGCAGCTAATAATAATCAACAATGTCTAATAGTTTAATATGAATAATTCTTGCTTACACCCAGGTCCGTTCTCCTGCCTGCCGGCTCTGTGCTCTGCAAATGGCCGCCGATAGAGTATTCTGTCCATCACCGTCCTCCATTCCTTTACAGTGGGGACTGACTGCGCATGCACTAGTTCCCCGGTCTGTCCCCAGTGTAAATTAATGGGGGCCATTGATGGAAGGAGCCCTCCATCAGTGGCCATTTTAAGGGAGCGGTGGCAGGCAGGTGAGCGGACCTACCTGTACACATGAATAATTCCTATTACACTATCGGACATTGGTGCTGATGGTTTAATAATGTTTATCACTAACAGCATGCATGTGATGTTTCCAGTGGCCAATCCATTTAAGCAAATATGAAAGATATTCTCATTCACAGAGAATGCTATAAATACCATACAGGATCCCCTCTGGCTGCTGACTTCCTATTGCCAACTGCCTGCTGCTTCATTCTCTGTACACCTTTATATGTCTTCTCATGCCTTTCTATTATTTTCCCCCTAGTCGAGGACAGCGGTGTTCGGCCATCCTGCTCTAGAAGCACAATCTCCCATACCATCAGGGAGAGATTAATATTCCATCATGTGCTCGGCAAGGGAAGCTTTGGTAAGGTCGTCTTGGCTGAGGATACTTTTACCCATCATAAGTATGCTGTTAAAGTCATCAGGAAGAAAGCCATGGTTGCTGATTGTACTGAGGCGGATGTGTTGGTGGAGCACCGAGTCTTGCGGCTGGCATCTGGTAGCCCCTTCCTCGTCCACACACACTTTGCATTGCAGACCAAGGTACAGTATAGAATACCTTCATCAAATGACCCAACAGGTAACCCAATCAGCAGGACAAGGGGAATCAGCACTCGCTGGAGTACTCCGACCCCTTCCCTGCAGCACCTGACAAAGCAACCAGCTATGTGAAAGCAAATGGGTCTGGTAGTTTTGCAGCAATCACAAAAATGGAGGTCTCTGAGTCCCCGTGTGAATGGAGCAGTAATTTGTATGTGTGACCGCCGCTCCATTTACTTCTATAGGACTGTCAGATATAAAGCTGAGTGCTGTCTCTGAAGATATCTATGCACATATCTTATAGCGCCCTATAGCAAAACTTAGAATGCTCCCCTCTTGCTTGTAAGATTTTTGTAGTTTGCAATTGTTTTTAATTAAGCAGAGGAAGTTTTATTGGAAAAAAAAATTGCACTTCGCTTCATCTACTTTAACCAACTTTTGTGTTGTAAAAAAGGTAGAACAGGCGCTTTATTAATATTAATATGGCGCACAACACCATATTTCTTAAATATATTTACTGCACACAATGCCATAAACACAAATCTCTCTCAGACAGTTCTATATTCTCTGCATCTCCTTTCACACTAAAATATGAAACTGCCAGAAGTCACCACTAGAGGGAGCTGAGTGCACATGAATTTATACACCTACCATTGAATGCAATGGCAGCTGTAAATATTTTTGCACTAAGCTCCCCCTACTGTCGGCTACAGGAAAAAAAGGTGGATTTATGTCAGGAGGAGAAGGAGTTCCATGCTAAGCCTCCCCTCCCCATAGACCCCATAGCAGTCACATGATCTGCCTTCACAGTTAGTAAGCCACTGCCCTAGAAAAATCTAATTCAAGTTAATTAAAGTCTAATGAAAAATTCGGCAAATATTGTAAAGAAAATATGTTTTTGGAGGTGCCAGTTTTGAAAGAGTAAGGTTTCTAAACCAATCTGGTCAAATGACATATAAGAGATATATGGAAGAAATGGATATAACCAATGGCAGTTTGGGGTTTATATCAATATATATATTTGATGTAACTAATATACTACAACAGTATCACTGTTCTCTTATATATATAAAAATGAGTTTGTTTCTGTCTGTCTGTCTGTTCTTTATGCGCGACCAAACAACTGAACCGATCTTCACCAAATTTGGCACACAGGTACATCAGGTGTCCGGGAAGTTTTGAGACTGCGTCTCAGCTCTCTAGGACGCACCGTTCCGGAAATATTCCCCAAAAATGACCTACATTAGCCTATAAACGTCTGCAAGTTTTTCTCTTCAAATCCCAACTGCCATACACACAGTTTTACTCCAGGTTTCCATAACAACCCAGCCATTTTTATTTACTGCTGTAGGTCAGCTTTAGGCTAGGGCTAAAGGACGACAATAAGTCGCACAACACATAGGGCACAACTACACTGCTAAATGCATCCATCTTGGATCTATTTTTTGCGACTGTCGTGTTGCAGTCGCAGCATGTCACAGTGCGACACCATAGCCTATCATTATAAACGTTTTTGAGACAAAATGTTGCATGACACATGTCGTCATGTAGCCCTAGCATTAAAGGGGCAGGGCGCTGTGGAGGTCACTGTTAAACGGGCGGGCACTGTGGAGGACACTGTTAAAGAGGCGGGCACTGTGGAGGTCACTGTTAAAGGGGCGAGTTCTGTGGAGGTCACTGTTAAAGAGGCGGGCACTGTGGAGGTCACTGTTAAAGGGGCGGGCACTGTGGAGGTCACTGTTAAAGGGGCGAGCACTGTGCAGGTCACTATTAAAGAGGCGGGTACTGTGGAGGTCACTGTTAAAAGGGCAGGCACTGTGGAGGTCACTGTTAAAGCGGCGGGCACTGTGCAGGTCACTGTTAAAGGGATGGGCACTATGGAGGTCACTGTTAAAGGCGCAGGGCTCTGTGGAGGTCGCTATTAAAGAGGTGGGCACTGTGGAGGTCACTGTTAAAGGGGCGGGCACTGCGGAGATCACTGTTAAAGGGGTAGCCACTGTGGAGGTCACTGTTAAAAGGCGAGTGCTGTGGAGGTCACTGTTAATGGGGCGGGCGAGTTCACTGTCCAGGGATTAGAGTGCTGTGAAACTCACTGTTAAAGGGGCGGGCCTCTGTGAAAGTCAAAGTTAAGGGGATGGGCTGCTATGGAGGTCCCAGTTTAAAGTGGCGGGGCACTCTGGGGGGTCAGTGTTAAGGGATGGGGGACTGTGGAGTACACTGTTAAAGGGGCGGGGTGCTGTAGATGTCACTGTTGTAGAGAATACTGTCCATATCTTTTAACGACACGCAGAAACATTAAATGAAACAGATGGATATACCCGTGCAAAGCCTTCTGCTAGTATTTTCTAAGCTTGAATCAGTAATATAAGTACATAATATAAGACACACACATATAAATGATACAGTAAATCATAAAGTAGTACAAAACTTTATAGTTATGAAATTAAATAGAGGTTATTAGTGAGGCACCAATATTACATGGTTTTTTGAAAGATAATTAATAAGAGGGAAATTTGATCTCCATTTGGTAGGCATGTGTGACAGATAACACTGAGATAGTAGAAAGTAAATTGTAATACTGTATAATCTTTCTATATATACAAAGAATAACCATTACTTATTGACACTGGAATATCTTTTTAAGGATGACAGAAGCCACTGCTATATTCCATATAGTAAATGTGTAGATGTTCTAACGGTTTGGTAATGGTGTCTTCTATGTCACAGATGCTTGTTCTTCTTGGTCTGGAATACATGAGCTGTGGGGACTTTGATCAGTTCCTACAGATGAAGGGGCAGCTTGACATCCCCAGTGCTAGGTAAGGCTACGTAAGAATCTCAGCTAAACAGTCAGAAAATGACATGAAATATTAAAGGGATATTCTCATCTGGGCATTTATGGTATTTTGATAGGATATGCCATAAGTGTTTGATAGGTGAAGGTCCCACCTCTGTGACACACTCCTATCTCAAGAATGAGACCTCGCCAAGAATGGGTAGCAAGTTACACATGCGCAGCTTTCTCTATTAACTGCTATGGGACTTCCAAACATAGGCGAGCGCTCTCTCTTGAAAATTTTTGAAAGTCCCATAGCAGTGAATGGAGCAGTGTATTCTTCGTTCACGTCAGAAGGGGAGTCCGCACCTACTGGACATTTATGGCATATCCTATTGACATACAATAAATGTCCAGATGGGACGTTCCCTTTAAATGACCTACTGGAAGCAGATCTTCTCAATGTGTTTTGATGGAACCTTAGCCCCTCTCCTAAGTATTAATACAAGTCAGTGTGTCTTTTTAAGCCATTATGTAGCTCTGGTCACAAAAAAAACTGTCCCATCAGGTGCCAGTGATAAGAATAATATGTTACATGCAGTGGCGTACATAGAGAAGTAAGGGCCCCATAGCAAGGATCAAACCAGGCCCCTCACACAGGACAGATGGGTTTCCGCCTAAACCTCTTTCAATGACCCTTGGGCCATTTTTTTCACTGCCTCGTTTGCTAAAAGTTGTTCCTTTAGGCTCCCTTCACACGTCCGCAACGTGTTTTGCGGATCCGCAAGACACGGACATAGGCAATGTGCGTTCCGCATTTTGCGGACCGCACATTGCCGGCACTAATAGAATTTGTCTGTTCTTGTTCGCAATTGCGGACAAGAATAGTTCTATTTTTTTGCGGAATGGAAGTGCGGACCCGGAAGTGCGGATCCGCAATTCCTTGTCCGGGCAGCACATCGTGCTGCCTCGTAGAAATGAGTAGGTTCGCAATTCCGTTCCGCATAATGCGGAATGAAATTGCGGACGTGTGAATGGAACCTTAGAGGGTAGAGTCCTGACCAAGTTTTCACCCTCAGTAGAAAAAGGGATGATCCCAACTGGGCCCCCTCTTGCCCTGGGCACCATAGCAGTCGCATGGTCTGCTGCTATGGTAGTTAGGCTCCTGGTTACGTGTTATTCTTGAGTCTTCTGTGTTCTTTTCTGACAGATTCTATGCCGCTGAACTCGTGTGTGGCATCCAATTTCTACATTCAAAGGGCATCATCCACCGAGATCTCAAGCCAGAGAACATCCTGGTGGCTGATACTGGCCATATTAAGATCACGGATTTCGGTCTGGCACTTGAGAATATGTTTGGAGACTGCACAGCCACTGAATATGCTGGGACAGAAGGCTATGTGGCTCCTGAGGTGAGAATAGGAGAGTTTTCCTTATTTTCACTGATCCAGTTTTATCAAAGAGGTTTTCCAACTATCAATATACCCGGTGGGAGTGGATTGGTAGGAGTCTGACTATTGGCACCACCAGAGGCGTACATAGGAATCACTGGGCCCCATAGCAAAAATCTGAATTGGGCCCCTTAACCCCGCCCACTACCCACCATGGCCCCTCCCACTTCCTGACTTTGCTCCTCCCATGCCACACCCCCATTAAATAAATTTATACATGACCTACAGAAACTGTTAGGGGTTTCCTGGGGGTGACCTGTCACATGGGATATCTGCTGCAGCCTGCAGGTCTCCTTATTTGGGGTGCCATGTTAGGCTACTTTCACACTTGCGTTCGGGTCTCCGCTTGTGAGTTCTGTTTGAAGGCTCTCACAAGCGGCACCGAACGGATCCGTCCAGCCCTAATGCATTCTGAGTGGATGCGGATCCGCTCAGAATGCATCAGTATGGCTCCGTCTGTCCTCCGCTCAGCAGGCGGACACTTGAACGCTGCTTGCAGCCTGGCCGTGCGGAGGCAAACGGATCCGTCCAGACTTACAATGTAAGTCAATGGGGACGGATCCGTTTGAAGTTGACACAATATGGCTCAATTTTCAAACGGATCCGTCCCCCATTGACTTTCAATGTAAAGTCAAAACGGATCCGTTTGCACTATCATGAACAAAAAAAAAAATGTTATTTTTTTTTTTTGTTCATGTTAATGCAAACGGATCCGTTCTGAACGGATCTAAGCGTTTGCATTATAGGTGCGGATCCATCTGTGCAGACACCAGACGGATCCGCTCTGAACGCAAGTGTGAAAGTAGCCTTAAAGGGAATCTGTCACTAGCAATTTACCCCCAATTTTTTTTTCATGAATCCATGTTTAACAGAGTACCTGTTTTCCATCTGTCTTGCTCTTTTGATTGTGAGTCTTGTCATGTCTTCAAAAAATCGATTCTTATGATATGTAAATGAAGCTGTAAGGAGCCCAGAGGGGCGTTATTCTTTCTCCACGGTGCCCAGGAACGCCCCTCTGAAGTGCCGTGCCCGCCTAAGTTTGAAAACTAATAACGCCTCCAAGTTCATCTAAATCGCCTCCCAGAGGCACGGCTAAGTGCTCAACACCCCCCTCATCAGTGCCGCGCTCTGCGGCAAACACCCCGATCCTCCTCTCGCCGGCATCCCAAATCCCGCGCAGGCGTAGTGCCGTCAGTCATCTTATCATAGCGCAGGCAATCGCCGGCACTGCGCCTGCGCGGGATTTGGGATGCCAGCGAGAGGAGGATCGGATTTGGGAGGCGATTTAGATGAACTTGGAGGCGTTATTAGTTTTCAAATTTAGCCGGGCACGGCACTTCAGAGGGGCGTTCCTGGGCACAGTGGAGAAAGAATAACGCCCCTCTGGGCTCCTTACAGCGTCATTTACATATCATAAGAATCGATTTTTTGAAGAAATGACAAGACTCACAATCAAAGGAACAAGACAGATGGAAAAAAGGTACTCATGGATCCATGTTTAATAAAGTACCTTTTTTCCATCTGTGTTTTTCTTTTCCATGTCAGTCTTGTCCTTTCTTCTAAAAATCGATTCTTGCTGTAAGCCGGACTGGAGCCCAGAGGGGCGTTCTTTCTCCACGGTGCCCCTCTGATTAGTGCCGTGCCCGCCTAAATATGAAAACTCTAACGCCTCCATCATTTAGCTGAATCGCCTCCCAGAGGCGCGGCTAAGTCCTAGACACCCGCCCCCCTCCTCAGCGCTGCGCTCTGAAACACCCGATCCTCCTCTCGTCGGCGTCCCAAATCCCGCGCAGGCGCAGTGACGATGTTGAAGCTGTTGCCCTCAGCCGTATTATCAGAGCGCAGGCAATCGCCGGCACTGCGCCTGCGCGGGATTTGGGACGCCGACGAGAGGAGGATCGGGTGTTTCAGAGCGCAGCGCTGAGGAGGGGGGCGGGTGTCTAGGACTTAGCCGCGCCTCTGGGAGGCGATTCAGCTAAACATGGGGGGGGGGGCCCTGGGGAGAAAAGCAGCCGCATAGCCGGCTGCTGGTCATCAGTGGGCGGGGCCTTATCTGCGCTACGGGCCCCCCAGTGCCGCGGGCCCCATAGCAGTGGCGTGGTCTGCCTCTATGGGCGGTACGCCACTGGGCACCACCAGACAGTAGCTATTTGAAGGGGTCACACAATCCTTTAATGGCTACAGCCTCTTCAATGCCATCTGCTAGTTGCATGGTACTGTAGCTTCTTCCCTTGGAAGTGAATGGGACAAAGCTGCAATAACCTACAATATCCCAGGTAGTAGCTCCACAAACACTTTATCGGTGGGGATGCTAAATGTCGGATCCCCTCACCTCACTGATCTCATATAAATGCCCTAATATGAAGAAATATAACCAATATCCTGAACCAGGAAAACCTTTAACACTGTAAGTGTGGACCATGCACACTGGCACTGGCATTTCTACTTACTTTCAGACATATGTATAAGGGCTAAATGATCTTCCAGGTCTTGTGATTGGATATTTACTCGGTATTCTTAGGGGGGTTGTCCCATCTTTAGAATGAAGCCACCCTAATAGTGGGTCTGGTTTTTCCAACTGTTAGAGAACACCTCTTCCAACTGCCACTGCACTGGGTGCTTATGAGTCACATATCAGCGGGTGTGAACCCACTGTGCCACTGACTGGCTATACTTTGGAGGGGGGTGTCTAAGCAACTACCTGGTTTTCACTAGAGCCTCAGATGGTGAGTATAGACTTGAGCCTTTAGGGTAGTTGCCAGCGGATACTCCAGAGCAATCCCCGAGTCAGTGGCAGCTTGTCCTGGTGGACCAGGAGATACCTGAATAGGTACCAGAAGTACAAGCATAGTCAGGTGGGCATAGACGTTACCAAGAGCAATGGTGCAGGTTCGAAGAATAAGCCAGAGACGTGGTGAGACAGGCAATAGGTCAGGGCAGGCGGCACAGGTACAGGTCAGGCAATCCGGGTCGGCAACAGGAGAGACAAAGCAAGCAGGCAGGGATCAGACGATAAGCAGAGTCCAGGAATGAAGTATAGTTCAGGAGCACACGAGAGTAACAGGAAGCAGCAAACTCAAGGACCTTGACACTGAGGCATCTGGGAAGAGGGCTGAGCCACTTAAATACATGTAGGAAAACCAGAGTTGGTCAGCAAGGTCACCTGACCTAGCCCACATAGCCCAGGGAGTGATGTGCTCCACCCTTAGAGCAGTGTAACACAAAACCAGCCATGCTGTGTCCAGGGCTGAGTGGAAGCTGTGGAGTGAAATCCTCAAAAGCCATAACACCTACAGTAACAGAGCCCAGGGCCGCTGCAGTAAAATGGGAAGCACCGGCCATGGGTCACCGGTGAGTGCGGCGCCTGGGACATCGGCAATAAGAAGGGGAACAGCGGCGTACAGCAGCCGCTCTTACAGAAACCTTATATTTTAATATGCCCGTTAAAATGAATGAGCCATCAGGTAACACTTGGTCACACTGAGCCTACAAGAGTGAAGTTCCCGCTTTTGCTCTCTCGTGAAAAGACGTTTATCAGGAAAATAAGCTCTGCAAGGCAATGTTGTCCTCATAGCAGCAGATGACTTTGTGGTTGCAGTTTATCTGCAGCTGGATGGAGGCAGAACATCTTGGCCTCATTCAGCTGAATACCTTGTGCTGCTCATTACTACACTATACTGGTAATGACCAAAGCCTTAGCACCTACAATGTGGGTCTCATAGTAAGAGCTGTGTAGTAACTCTTCTCTACTTTCTGGCAGATGCTGGCAAAGGAGGAGTATGGCATCGGAGTGGACTGGTATTCATTTGGTATCATCTTAAATCAAATGATTACCAGTAAGTGTACGTACCATCCTACACTATTTGACACAACGCGCTCCATCGCTGAATACATCATTAAAGAGGTCAGTATGTTACTGCATGGAATTAATGTGTTTTATATAATGTTATGTGACAAACTGACAAGAAGACATCCCCACACACACACACACAATACCCTATAGTACACCACGAACTCCTTAATACTTGCCATTGTAGTGTTTAGAACTTCGGTTGTTTCTCAGAGGTGCTGGTAGCAGAATAACAATACTCAACGAGTGCTTATGTAGTATTCAAGGCTACAATATCGGTCTTCACAAGAAAGGATGCTGAGGATTCACCCCTGCAGCCACAACCTGACCAGAGCCGGCACAGCAATATCACAATGTCTAACCTGCCCTGAAGCCTGGTTAAATACAGTAGCAGCATGAGCTGCCACTTTTATAGGCAAGAAGGAGAACATTATAGAGGTTCTCCCATCGTAAAATATTTGAGAAAACCTGACCTAATGGATATTTGAAAAGAGATTTTTACTTTATAGTAAGAGTCAGGTAGTGAAGGTACTGAGTAGAGATAAGTGAATTTCCGCTTATGAAATTCGTTTGCGATTTGTTTACTAGAAAAAGCAGAATTGTGTAATGGATTCCGTTACCACGGACCATAACGCAATTCTATGACGGAATGCCTTTAGAGGCATTCTGTTATTTATTCCGTCATAATTGAAGTCTACATCCGTCCCGTTTCCGTTATGCAGGACGGATCCATTATGCAGCCCATAGGCTTCAGTTATGACGGAATGAATAACGGAATGCCTCTAAAGGCATTCCATTAAGCATTCCGTCATAGAATTGCATTATGGTCCGTGGTAACGGAATCCATAACACAATTCACCTTTTACCACCAAACGAAGTGTGAAGGAATTTCAAAATATGAAATTCACTCATCTCTAATACTGAGGACACATCTACTATACACACAGTCCACCACTCTGAATTTATTCCAGAAGCAGCCTCAGACACTACAGTATGAGCCCAACATATTCGGGCAAATTTCTCAAAACTGTCGGAAAGGAAAGGTAGAGATGTTGCCCATAAAAATCAATCACATTGTTAATTTAATTTTGCAGCTAGTCTCTGAAAATATAGATCTGGAATCTGATGTGGTCATTTATAATTACATTTCTCATTTTAAGCTCCTCCAGAGAGATCCTGCCAAGCGCTTAGGAGTCCATGGTAACATCCGAGGCCATCAATTCTTCCAGCATATTGACTGGGTGTCAGTGGAAGCCCTTCAGATGCCACCACCACACATCCTTGTAGTAAGTACATCAACAGAGAGTCTACTCTGTTAACGATACTCTTTATATACTATATACTAATCTCAGTATCAGAGCACTCCAAACTACATTTGACTACTGAGGATGGTGAAACAGTACTAAATTAAAGTCAGGTTCCAGGCAGTGCTCAAGGTCCTGTCCTGTCCCGTATACCCGTTATGATTTTCAAATATTCTTTTTGAGGCACTTAAAGGGAACCTGTCACCTGGATTTTGGGTATAGAGCTGAGGACATGCGTTCCTAGATGGCCACTAGCACATCCGCAATACCCAGTCCCCATAGCTCTGTGTGCTTTTATTGTGCAAAAAAAAAACGATTTGATACATATGCAAATTAACCTGAGATGAGTCAGAGCTTGAAAATATGACTCTTCTCTGGTCGCACAAGTAAGATATGACTCTTTTTATGTTACTTTGCATAAAAGGCGGGAAGTACAAAAATGCATTGAATTCGTCTGCAAATGAAATTAAAAGTGTAATTTATATGTTTAGGGTAACACAATGAACATTTAGAAACGCTCAGTGAGGGTCGCATAGTAGAGGTGACAGGTTCCCTTTAAAATGTTGTTGTGAGCTTCATATCAGGTTTATGATAACCTGTAATCACTGTTTCCTTATTTATATCTATTTCTTGTTCTTGTAGCCATCTGTACCTCAGCACCATGCCAAATCTTTCAACCTGAAGAAAATGGAGGCAGCAGAGGCCAAGAAGCGACGTCTACCACTGAAACATCAGGCCATTTTCAGAGGGTTTTCATTTGTCACCTGGTAAATCCTCCACCAGCTCTAATGTCACCAGAGCAAGATGTCCTCCTGAGTTCCTGGCGAAGATCAATGGATGGAAAGAAGAATGGACCCAGGTATATAGCTGGAAATAAGAATTGCTCCTATATAGTTGTATGAACTTCATAATGATTCAATATTTAAGGTTCACAAATGTGAAGCTTCAATTTTATGAGCAGTAAATGCTTGTGTAAAATCACATGTAGAAAACAGTCTTTGTGTATTATTCCACATCATATGTTCTCTCTACTGATTCATCCTGTGATGTAGGCCACAGTATGAAGACCCAGACACACATCTTAAAGAATGAAGATAAGCTTGACAGTGAAGACAAACACTGATGGACGCTTTGCAATCTGCACAGTTGGCAGTAAGTATAAGCGCGAGAAAATCTGCGCTTATTCCTAATCATAGGCATGTGTAAGGCTACTTTCACACTAGCGTTAAGTTCTTCCGGCAGGGGAACAGCCTGCCGGATCCGTACTAACGCTTGCACAAGTGTGCTGCCGGAAGTCTGGCCCGGCCTCATTCACTATAATGGGGACGGGCGGGAGATGCAGCCGCAGCACAGCCAACATGCTGAGAGGCGGCCAGACAAATACCACAGCTGTGGTATTTTTCAGGCCGCCTCTAGGCATGTTTGCCATGCTGTGACCGCATCTCACGCCCATCCCCATTCTAGTGAATAGGGCCGGGCCGCACTTCCAGCAGCACACTTGTGCAAGCGTTAGCACGGATCCGATAGGCTGTACCCCTGTTGGAACAGCCTGTCAGACAAACCTAACGCTAGTGTGAAAGTAGCCAAATTCACCGGTAACTGATCTTCTCAAATTCATGATAGCGCCACCTTGTGATGCTGTCTTGGGTTGGAGAAAATCAAGAATACCCGGCTATTAAGGGGTGGAGGAGGCCGGATCTTTTTTTTTTTTTTTTTAACCACATGCCTATGATCCTTTTAGACATGACCCACTATATGCAGAGTTATACTCTGTATATAGCATTTTTTTTACGTTACCGGTAATAGTATTTCTTCTTGTCCATGACAGTGCTGTCCTAGATGAGAGGAAATAGGTGCGGAATGGCCGGCTATTAAGGGGTGGAGGAGGCCGGATCTTTTTTTTTTTTTTCAGACTAACAATCTGTCATCAGAGGATACCAATGAATCCGGCAAGTAGACGCCAGAAGACCAGCACGTCCCAAAGTAAGTCGAAGCAATATTTTCTCCTTTCTAAACAGGCATTTTGTATTCACCGGTAACTGATCTCCTCAAATCCATGATAGCGCCACCTTGTGATGCTGTCTTGGATTGGAGAAAGTGAAGAATGGCCCGCTATCAAAAGGGGGAGGAAGTTGGATTTTTTTTATGGTTCAATCTCTTTTTTATTGAATCATTTTTATCATCCAATAAACATAGGTTGAGGTAACATTGGTTTCTAACAATATTTATGAGGAAATAGCTTAGTCATACAACAATGTAATGAAGAAAGGACGTCAACTAGGCATATAAGAAAGAATGTGGAGGAATCGAGTCACAAGTCAACTTAGATGAAATCCTACCGTGAGATAAGTATCATATGAATTATGCAGTATGGAAACAAAGACAAACTATGAAGGAGTTGAAAAACATGACATAGACTGACATAGAAGGGAAATAGGAGGGAGGGAGAGGTAAGAGTATATAAGTTCTGGGGAATATGTGGAGACAAATCGGCTATTATATTGACCAATTAGAAGGCTTATGAGGACGTAACACTATGGGTCAACCAAGTTGAGAATTGTACGGCTTTACAGAATAGAAACCAAGGCTCCCATATTTGTGCAAAAGCAGATCCCATACCTATATCTTCTGCATCCAGTTCCTCCATGCGAACTAGGCCGTCCAGAGCCAGTACCCAGGTTATCTTCTGGAGCTTCTCAGTCAACCTCCATCTATGTGGTATAATCTGCCTCATCGCTAATAGAAAGCCTAAGTTACCCGTTGGAGCTGGCCCATGAAGACAGATAGTAGGGCTTTCGTAGGTGAGGGAAGTACATTAGTCCGGTATAAGGCAAAAACGTCCTGCCATAGGTGTATGACTCCTGGGCATTCCCATCATATGTGTAACATGGAGCCTATACTTGCTGAGCATCGCCAACATGTATCAGGCACTGAGGGATAATATTGGTGGAGCTTTTCCGGGGTCCTGTACCACCTTGTTAGTATCTTATAATTGAGTTCCTGTAATCTGCATGACGTTGATGTTTTGTGGGTACATAATAAGGACCTCTTCCACTGCTCCTCTGTAAAAGTGACACCTAGTTCTTCTTCCCAAGCAGACATAAACTTAGGAACATTTGCTGGAGTGTTGACTGCTTTGTCCTCAAACTTTCTGGTGGTTAGCATGTTATATATGAGTGAAATGGCATGTCCAGGTGCTGAGTCTGCTACACACAGATAAGTTGGAATGTAGCTGCGGCCCAGGTGCCAGGGATCTAAGGAAGTTGCGTAGTTGAAAGTAATGAAACCAGCGTCCACTAGGGTGTGGGAAGAGATGCAATACATCACTGAGTGGGCGCAGGCCTTTATCCCTATATATTTTCCTAATTTTCAGTAAGTTTTCACTTGTAGATTGAAAAGTGGGAAGGAATTTAAGGCCCGGGGGTAAGGTTGGATGGTCTGTTATGATTGTTAGGGGACCTGGTACAGTGACTAGGCCGAGCTTGGTGTCAAATGTACTCCACATCTTAGCAAGGGTAAGTATTAGTGGCAAGGTCTGGAGCTGAGTTATCTGACTTTGTGTACTAGTGGGGAGCCCAAAAAATGCCCGAAGCTAGAGGTGGTGCTAAATTGTGTTCTATTTCCACCCACAATTTCATAGAGCAATTACGTACTAGATCAAGTACACAGTTTGCGATCACTGCCCTGTGATATGTGAGAAAATTAGGGAGACCCACTCCCCAGTAGCTCCTGGGGCGCATTAGTAGGCTATAACTCAGTCTCACCGCTTGGCCTTTCCAAATAAACTGTGAGGTCAATCTCTTAAGGCACATAAAAAAATGTTTGTGGAATCTCGCAAGGAACCGTCTGGAATAAGTATAGAAGTCTGGGTAGTATGTCCATCTTGATGGCGTTTATCTTATCGAACCAGGAGAGTTGGAGAGATGACCATTTCTGCAGGTTTAGCTCCACAGATCTAAATAGGGGTTTATAATTACGGTTAAAAAGATGGGACGGGTTCGAAGGTAAGTGAATTCCTAGGTGTTTAATGGATTGTGATGCCCACTTGAATGTGAACGAATTTTGAAGTTAGGTGACTTCTCGGCATGGTAAGATGATGTTTAATATCTCAGACTTTTGAATATTAACTTTAAAATTGCTGAGGCGCCCAAATACCTTAAATTCTTTAAGGACCAAGGGAAGACCTAATCTGGGGGAGGACAGGTAAATGAGGAGATCGTCTGTGAATAATGATATGTTGTGCTCTTTATTTCCTATTCGTATACCTTAAATGGATTGGTTGTTCCGGATCGCATTTGCTAAATATTCCATAACCAATTTATACAGGAATGGAGACAGGCGACATCCTTGATGTGTCCCAGTCCGTATTGAGAAGGATTCGGAGAGTGTGCTGTTAACTCAGACTCTTGCAGAAGGGGATGAATAGAGCGCCAGGATCCTATGTATCATTTTGAAACCTAACCAGGCTCCAGCATCTTCTCTAGGAAGCGCCAATTGACTCTGTCGAATGCTTTTTCCGCATTGACGGTGAGTAAGCATAGTTTTTTTTTTTTCGATAATTGTGCTCTTGCTATTAGTCCTATGGATTTCAAATTATTGCCACGAGCCTCCCTACCCGGGACAAAACCCACCTGTTCTCCATGTATACATCTAGGGATGTGTGATTGTAGTTGTAAGGGTATAAGTTTGGCATATATCTTCAGGCCTACATTAAGTAGAGAAATCGGCCTATAGTTGTCGCACAAGGAAGTTTCCTTGCCCGGCTTAGGGATGCCTGTGATGTGGGATTGTAAGGCCTGGTTTGGGAAGGGGCAATCTCTTGAAATGGATTTAAATGCCCTCAAGATGACGGGAGCCAGTCTAAGTTAGCTTTTAAATATGCCATTACGACTTTTTGAGGAGCTCTGGCGCTTGGCTGTGGATGGCTGTCATCTGTCACGGTGCGAGATGGCTTGGATCGTACAGGATCTTGGCCAATCAGTGTGATCTACAGGTGGCAGGTCGAATGTTTCCAGTAGCCTAGGAAGATCTGTTAATTATTTAAACACTGCTGTTTTCCCATTCTTCCTGGCAATCAGTTGGAAAGGGTATCCCCATCTGTAAACAATAGATTTATCTCTGAGATTTACGAGAAGTGGTTTTAAGGCCATGCGTAGCATTAAGTCTGGCGAGGTCAGATAATATAAGGATGTCTTTATTTCCAGGGGTAGGTAACTCAAAGTTTCTTGCTGCTTTAAGGATGGCTTCCATGTCTTTGTAAAAATGAATCCGACATATAATGTCCCGTGGTCTGGAAGGGTCACCATTCTTCTGCCCAAGAGCACTGTGAATCCTGTCTATTTCATTGGATTTGCCTGTGTCTCTATTTAGCATTTTGGCAAAATATTCTTGTGCCCAGGGCTCCATATCTGAGGTTGTCTCAGAGAGGCCTCTAATACACAACTTATTCCTCCTATTTCTTTTCTCTATATCGTCTATATGTGTGAGGATTTCTTGAATCTGTGTGGCATGATCCTGTAGGACCTGGTGATGTGAGTCCAGACCTGTCAATGCCTTTTCCTGCATCTCTTCTACCTCCTCCGACCTCTGGCCCACATGTTTAAGCTCTTTGTGCAAGGCTGCTATATCTTGCTTGTGAGAGGTTTCCAGCTGCATAAAAGAAGCATCCATCTCATTTTTTGTGGGCAGCTCTTTTAAATGAAGTTTTCAATGCCAGTCTTCATTTAAGTCTGTGGGGACTGGTGGGATGACTGACCTGGGCGTCATAGTGGGAGATTTCCCCCCTGCATTGAGGAGCTAGGGGATGTCACTGTGTGCTTGGAGAGTGCAAGGGAAGATGGGGTTGCAGAGCTTCGGCTTACCGCCACTGCGTAGGAGACCGGGGAACCAGCTCTCGTGGGTCCAGGTGTTGTGGTCTGTCTGGGTGCTGGAGCGCCTAGGTTCTGTGCAGGTGCAGAAACGTCTGTCCCACGCTAGTTCTCTGCAAACATGTCCTCCGTTCAGGCTTTGGCCCTATATGCTGGCTGAGCTGAAGAAGCGGGAGATCTCTGTCGTCTTACGGTCTGCGTGTGAAGGGGTTGAAGAGGGTTTCTGTCTGTGCCCCATCATTTGGCAGATGTTGCTGTAGGTGTCCTGTAAGTGGAGTAATGGCTGGAGATGTTCAGGACCTGAGGAATCATGCTGCCCACACCGCCATTGGAAAGCTCAGCCCCCAGAGGTTGGATTTTTTTTAACGACATGCCTATGATCCTGACCCACTATATAAAGATTTATACTCTGTATATAGTGATTTTTTAAAGTTACCGGTAATAGGATTTCCTATGACAATGCTGTCCTAGATGAGATGAAATAGGCGCAGAATGGAAGGGGTGGAGGAGGCCGATCTTTATTTTATTTTTCAAACTAACCACCTGTCAACAGACGATGCCAATGAACCCGGCAAGTAGATGCCAGAAGACCAGCACATCCCAAAGTAAGTAGAATCAGCATATTTTCTCCTTTCTAATCACATGCATGTTGTATTCACCGGTAACTGATTTCCTAAAATCCATGATAGCACCATCTTGTGATGCTGTCTTGGATTGGAGAAAGTCCAGAATGGCCCGCTATTAAAGGCTGGAGGAGGTTGGATTTTTTTAACGACATGCCTATGATCCTTTTAGATGTGACCCACTATATACAGATTTATACCCTGTATATAGTATTTTTTTTAAAGTTACCGGTAATAGGATTTCCTCTTGTCCATGACAGTGCTGTCCTAGATGAGGGGAAATAGGCGCGGAATGGCCGGCTATTAAGGGGTGGAGGAGGCCGGATCTTTTTTTTTTTTTCAGAATAACAACCTGTCAACAAACAATGCCAATGAACCCGGCAAGTAGACGCCATAAGACCAGCACGTCCCAACGTAAGTACAGGTGAAACCTAAAAAATTTGAATATCGTGCAAAAGTCCATTTATTTCAGTAATGCAAATTAAAAGTAATTGCATTAATGCAGCTTAAAATTTGAATTTTGTGAAAGGTTCATCATTCTAGGCTCAAAGTGTCACACTCTAGTCAGCTAATTAATCCATACCCCTGACAAAGGGTACCTCAAAATTGAGACTTTGGGATTTCATAAGCTGTAAGCCATAATCATCCAAATTATAAGGGCTTGAAATATCTTGCTTTGCATGTAATAAGTCTCATATATTAGTTTTACCTTATAAGTTGCATTACTGAAATAAATGCAAAACTTTGCACCATATTAAAAATTTTCGAGTTTCACCTATAGAAGCAACATATTTTCTCCTTTCTAATCACAGGCATGTTGTATTCACCGGTAACTGATCTCCTCAAATCCATTATAGCGCCACCCTGTGATGCTGACTTGGAGTGGAGAAAGTTATACTCTGTATATATGTATGTATTCGATACTGCGCGACGTGTACCCCCTTTTACTCTCCCTGCCTGTTCGGTACTATAAAGGCCCACAGTATATGATACAGTAACTCCCAGAGTAATAGAATACCTTTATCCTAGATGTTCAACTGCGGAGGCTGTTCTTCTGCGTCCTTCTTGCTTTTTCTTTTTTCTCTCTTTTCTTCTTTTAGGTGCCGTCCAGGATGGGGAAAGGTTTGAGGGGTTAAACCCTAATTGTTATTTGTGTTTTTTTATATAAAATACAGAGCTTGCCCCGGCCGGTGGCACAGCTCGTGGTTTGAAAAAGCCGCTTGTTCGCGCTTGCACGGAGTGCTGCGTGACGTCACGGTGGTAGCTACGATGGACCAGGAGGACCCATAACGGATCACCTCAAATTCACGATAGTGCCACCTTGTGATACTGTCTTGAAATGGAAAAAGTCAAGAATGGCATGCTATTAAAGGGTGGAGGAAGCATAATTTTTTTAACCATGTTTGATCATTTTAAATATAACGCACTATATACAGTTATACTCTACAGAGTCTACAGAGTACATATAATCATTTTTTTAACGGTAATAAGATTTACTCTTATCCATTACATTAAGTGGTGGAGGAGGCTGGATCTTTTTTGTTTTTCAGACTAAGGCCTCATGCACACGGCCGTTGTTGGCCTGTGTCTTTGCTGCAGATAGCAAACTGCGGTGCGCTATGCATGGGCACTGACCATATGCAGACCCATTCACTTGACTGGGGTCAGTGATCCACACCAAAAAACAGTAGTGCATGCCCAACTTTTTTGCGGTGCAGAGGCACGGACAGAAAACCCATAGAAGCATTCCATAGTGAGTGCGGAATGGGTCCGCATCTGTGATGCAGTACACAAACAGTCGGTTCGCTTATATTGCAGACTAGCTGTTTGCAGGCCGCAATACGGGCACTGGCCAACAATGGCCATGTGCATGAGCCCTAAAACCTGTCAAAAGAGGACACTAATTTACCTGGTAAGTAGAAGCCAGAAAACCAGCACATCCAAAAGCAAGTATAAGCAACATAATATTTTTGTCCCCTTTGTAATCAGGGTCATGTTGAATTCACAGATAACTGACCTCCTCAAGTTCAAGATACCGCCACCTTGTAATGCTGTCTTGCATTAGAGAAAGTCAAGAATGAGGTGGAGGAGGACAGATAATTTTGAACCCCATGCCTGAGACCATTTCAAATGTCACTCACTATGTACAAATAGTCAAAAAAAAATAAAAAAATATTTACCAGTAAGATTTAATTTTCTTCATGACAGTACTGTACTAGGTGAGTGGAAAAAGGCAGGGAATGGGGTGGAAGAAGTTAAATCTTTTCAGACTAACACCTGCGATTTCTGTGATTGGCACTGGACTGAAGTATAACAAGATCTTCAAAAATGAAGGCATAATGATCTCTACTAATAAAAGCTTTGAAGACGTGGACAGCCAGCATAAAATATAAGTGAACACCTGCACTCCATAGGCATGTGTAATTTACTAGTAACTGATCTCCTCAAATTCATCATAATCCACTTTGTGATGCTGTCTTGGAGAAAATCAACAGCCAGTTAGAAAACCTACGACTTGGATCAACTGTAATGTGGACTGTACATTAGGACAATGGACCACCAGTGAATTTGTGGAAAAGTACATGCCAACATCTAATAGACAAGCTGGACATCGTAGTTCTATACCAGCCAGACTGCAGAGGTTGTCCCTGTAAATTATAGGGTTTTGGTTCAATTAAGCAAAATATTTACAAGGCACACAAGATTACGTTCAGTCATTTGTCCAAAGGATCATGCACACGGTGAGCCAATGCCTTCTCCGTGCTGACCAAGCACAGTGCCGTACATTAGCGGCTATGCTTGGTATCGCAGCTCAGCACCATTCACTTCAAAGGGGCTGAGCTGCTCCTCGGCCTAGGAAAAGCCATGATAAGGACGTTGCTCTACTGCAAGCACCACTGCCTTCTCAAACAGCTGGTTGGCAGGGGTCTCCGCTGTCACTGATCAGATACTGCTGTCCTATCCAGAGGATAGATCATTAGTATTTAAATCCCAGAAAACCTGCAGTGCGGATTGGGCAACCAGCAGCATGTTCCACAGATTTTGAGTGTGGATTTCACCCTTTGAAAGGCAAAAGATGAAATCTGTGGAAAATCTGCATGTAGCTTTGGGTAAATCCTAACAGCATATTATTTCTGGCAAAACAAAAATGCAGATATTGCAATGAATCCACAGCAAAATCTGCATGGGTTTACATGAACATTTGCAGTAAATTTCACCTTGTGCTTTGCAAAGGGTGCAATCCACGGTAGAAATAGTATGCCGCAGATACACACCACATGACAATTTACACTCTGGATTTTTTGCAGCATGTTGATGAGATTTCTAAAAATGTCATTGACGTTGCGGGTAATGCAAAAGGCTGTGGATTTGCAGCAGGCTGTGTCCTTTAAGTCCTGTGTGGGAAGGGTCCGTATTTCGGTTGGTAAAAGTTATCCCCTATCCATACGATAAGTGATAACTTTTAGATTGGTGGGGGGTCTGGGACTTCCATGGATCACGGGAACGGGGGCTCTGTACCCCCTGAAATGACCGGAGCAGCAGGTTGCACATGCGCACAGCGCAATATCTTCGGATCTCCCATAGAAATGAATGGAGTGGCTACACGCATGTGCAACCGGCCACTTCGGTCATTTAAGTCGAGCTGCGAAGGCTACAGGGTCCCCATTCTCGTGATTGGTGGGGAGCCCAAGGGAAGGGCCCCCTCCAATCTAATAGTTATCCCCTATCCTGTGGAAAGGGGATAACTTTTACCAACCGGAATACCCCTTTTAGGCACACAGTCCAGATATTTCAACAGAGAATCTTGCCTCAGTAAATCTCCATCAAAATCTCAGTGTACTACATGAAGATTTGCAGCAGATTCTGACCCTCACATTGAAAAAGAGTAAAATCTGCTGTGCAAATTAGAAATAAATTGACATGCTACAGATCCGGACTGAATGTCAGTTTACTTATGGACAATTTCCACAGTATGTAGATGAGAGAATCTGTTACCGCCCTCAAGCTCTATTAAGCACAGTCCTACATAAATAGTACTGATCCTAAATTGCTAACTTATGTGCATACTCCCCCTCATTCCCCTGCTTCCTGATTCTGGAATACATTGCAAGGACTCAAGGAGAATTACTCAGAATTTATTCCAGCACTGGTTTGTGGGGGATTGGAGGAGAGTATGCACATACAAATTAGCGGTGTTCAGCCAGTGGAAGCAGTACTATTCCTGTAGTACTGTACTTAATAGGGATGAGGAGAAGGCTACAGACTCCCTTTATATTCGTATCTACTTTGCTGGTTCTGTTACGCTGCAGATTTTGTGTTGTTAAATCTGCATGTAATATGTTCCGTGTGCATAAATTCTTATGGCTCTAGGCCAGAGGTGGCACTCAGAGCCCTCTCTGTGGGCATTCGCACCCTGGAAAAAGTCTATGGTGTACCAATATGCCTTAGACTTTTCCTGCCATTCATCAGTGAAGGGCACACTATGAACAGCACAGGCAGCGCACTGAATGTAAGCAGGCCATTATAGCTAAATGATAAAGTACATGGAGGATATACTATATTGGACTGTAGTATTCAGGTTACGATAAATAAGTGGGTTTTGGGTTGCAGTTTGGGCACTCGGTCTCTAAAAGGTTCGCCATCACTGGCCTAGGCCCTCTGTCTGCTACTATGTGTCAGGTCTTATGACAAGTTTGTGTTGGTAGAGATTTCCCTATAAACCAACATTGCTTGGAGCATCTTCGAAATCCGCACTGTTGTTCCTGCTTACTTTAATCACTTATATACACTCAGGTCCATAAATATTGGGACATCAATGCAATTCTAACATTTTTGGCTCTATACACCACCACAATGGATTTGAAATGAAACAAACAAGATGTGCTTTAACTGCAGACCGTCAGCTTTAATTTGAGGGTATTTACATCCAAATCAGGTGAACGGTTTGCATATGTGCCTCCTACTTGTTAAGGGACCAAAAGTAATGGGACAGAATACTAATCAAAAATTGAGTTGAGCGGACACCTGGATGTTTGGGGTTCGGCCGAACTTCGGAAAAAAGTTCGAGTTCGGGACCCGAATTTGACCCCGAACCCCATTGAAGTCAATGGGGACCCGAACTTTTGAGCACTAAAATGGCTGTAAAAATGTCATGGAAAGGGCTGGAGGGTTGCAAATGTCGTCAAAATGTGGTTAAGAGCATGACAAGGGCTCTGCAAACAAATGTGGATAGGGAAATGACTTAAAATAACATAAAATACGTAGAAATAAAAAATAATAATCTTGATCTAGGAGGACCAGGTCCATATGGAGTAGGAGGTAGAGGAGGCGGTGGATGTGGCGGTGTAGTTGGAAGCTGCGGTGGAGGAGGAGGTGGTAGCCTACACTGCTTTTTGGTTTTAAATTTTATTTTTAAAATTAGGGTACACCCCAAAACATTGGGAAATATAACCTGTGATAACCCCCTCCAGTCATGCCAAACACACGTTCAGACAATACACTGGCTGCAGGGCAGGCCAGCACCTCCAAGGGGTAAAGGGCAAGCTCAGGCCATGTGCCCAATTTGGAGATCCAGAAGTTGCAGGGGCTGACACCTGTCAGTCAGTTCGTGTAGGCGTGTGCACACATACTGCTCCACCATGTTGGTGAAATTCTGCCTCCTGCTAAGACGTTCCATATCAGCTGGTGGTGCTGGTTGTTGTGGCGTGCTGACAAAGCTTTGCCAAATTTCGGCCATGCTAACCCTGCCTTCTGAGGTGCTGGCGGTGACCCAGTTGCGTTGGCGACCTCTTCCTCGTCCTCTGCCTTCGCCTTGTGCTTCCACTGTGCCCCCGCTGTCAGGTGGAAATGCCACTAGCAGCGCGTCTACCAGCATGCGTTTGTACTCGGGCATCTTACGATCACGCTACAGTGACGGAAATCCAGTAGCGTGGCCACCCAGTAATCGGCACAAGTTAGAATGTGGGCAACTCGGCGGTCGTTGCAGAGACACTGCAGCATGTAATCGCTCATATGTGCCAGGCTGCCCAGAGGCAACGAAAAGCTGTTCTTTGTGGGAGGTGTATCGTCTGTGTCCCCTATCCACGCACCAGTGATGGCCATGAGCTGGTCCGGGTGCCACCCTGCTGTGAACATGGTTCCTCCTCCTCCATCTCCACCTCCTCCTGAACTGTGCTCTGGCTGGACAATTGTGTACCTTGGGTTTGTGGGTGCAGGAACCCACCCTCTGAGCCATTTGGGAATGACTGGGCGGAAACCCTATGAAATGATCCCTCTTCCTCCTCCTCCTCCTGTGCCACATCCTTTTCCATCATTGCCAGCAGCGTTTTTTCAAGGAGGCATAGAAGTGGGATAGTAACGCTGAGAACAGCATTATCGGCACTGGCCATGTTGGTGGAGTACTCGAAACAGCGCGACAAGGAACACAGGTCTCGCATGGAGGCCCAGTTATTGGTGGTGAAGTGGTGCTGTTCCGCCGAGCGACTCATCCGTGCGTGCTGCAGCTGAAACTCCACTATCGCCTGCTGCTGCTCGCACAGTCTAGCCAGCATGTGCAAGGTGGAGTTCCACCTTGTGGGCACGTCGCATATGAGGCGGTGAGCAGGAAGGCCCGAAGTTACGCTGCAGAGCTGACAGGCGGGCAGCAGCAGGGTGAGAATACCAAAAGTGCGCACAGACGGCCCGCACTTTATGCAGCAGTTCTGACATGTCGGGGTAATTTTTAAGGAATCTCTGCACAACCAAATTCAGCACATGCAGCAGGCAAGGGATGTTCGTCAAACCGGCTAGTCCCGGAACAGCTACGAGATTTCGCCCATTATCGCACACCACCAGGCCGGGCTTGAGGTTGACTGGCACAAACCACTCATCGGTCTGTTGTTCAAGGCCCGTCCACAGCTCCTGCGCGGTGTGGGGTTTGTCCCACAAACAGATAAGTTTTAAAACTGCCTGCTGTCGTTTACCCCTGGCTGTGCGGAAGTTGGTGGTGAAGGTGCTACGCTGACTGGATGAGGGGCTAGTAAAAGATGAGGAAGCAGAGTAGGAGGAGGAAGCAACAGTAGGCAAACTGAAGCGCCCTGCAATCCTCGGTGGTGGAAGGACATGCGCCAAACTGCTATCCGCCTCAGGCCCAGCTGACACTGCATTTACCCAGTGTGCTGTTATGGAGATATAACGGCTCTGACCGTGCTTACCAGTCTACGTATCCGTAGTCAGGTGCACCTTGCCACAGATGGCGTTGCGCAGTGCACACCTGACTTTGTCCCCTACTTGGTTATGAAGGGAAGGGATGGCTCGCCTTGAAAGGTAGTGGTGGCTGGGCACGACGTACTGTGGGACAGCCACCGCCATAACGCCTTTAAAACTATCCGTCTCCACCAGACGGAATGACAGCATTTCAAAGGCCAGTCATTTAGAAATGCTGGCATTCAGGGCTAGGGATCGCGGGTGGGTAGGGGGGTACTTCTTCTTCCTCTCCAGCGTTTGGGATATGGAGAGCTGAACGCTTTCGTGGGACATTGTGGAGATGCTTGGTGAACCAGGTGTTGGTGTCGCTGGCAGATCCTCTGTTTGCGGGGTGCCAGGTGGCACTGTCACTCCAGAGGTGGAGGAAGAGGCCGCGACTGCAGCAGTAGAGGAAGCAGGAGGAGCCAGAGACCTTTCTTGGTTTTTGAGGTGTCTACTCCACTGCAGCTCGTGCTTTGCACTTAAATACCTGGTCATATAGGTTGTGCTCAGGTTGAGAACATTTATGCCTCGCTTCAGGCTCTGATTGCACAGCGTGCAAACCACTCGTGTCTTGTCGTCAGAACATTGTCTGAAGAGCTGCCATGCCATGGAACTCCTTGGAGCTTTGGAGTGCTCTGTCAGTTGCTGCGGTGGGCAGTAGGAGGTGTACTGTCTAGAGGACGGCCGCTCCGCTTTTGCACCCCGCTCCCTCTTCTGCTGTGCTGGTGGCTCTGTGCGACAACCGCCTCTTCCTCCGAACTACATAGGTCACTCGCATGACCTTGATTCCATGTGGGGTCGATGACCTCATCGTCCGCCACATCATCTTCCACCCAGTCTTCACCCCTGCCTTCCTTGTCGGTCTGCACACTTTCGAAAGCCCCAGCAGTTGACACCTGTGTTTCGTCATCATCCGAGACATGCTGCGATGGTCCTCCCATGTACTCCTCTTGAAAGATAAGTGGTTGGGCATCGGTGCACTCAATCTCTTCCACTTCTGGGGCAGGGATAGGTGGATGGCCTTGGGAAACCCTGCTAACAGAGTCATGAAAAAGCAGAAGAGACTGCTGCATGACTTGGGGCTCAGACTGCTTGGCTGATTTGCAAGGGGGTGAGGTGAAAGACAGATGGGCATTGGCTGCAGGTGCCAACTGTGCTCTTTCAGTAGGAGACTGGGAGAGGGACAATGTGAAGGAACTGGATCCACTGTCAGCAACCCAATCTACTATCGCCTGTACTTGTTCAGGCCTCACCATTCGTAGAGCACTATTAGGCCCGACCAAATACAGCTGCAGGTTTTGTCGCCTACTCGCACCTGAGGAAAGGGTTTCACTTGTGCGTGTAGCTGGCACAGATCGACCACGTCCTCTCCCAGCAACAGGAGCTCCATCAGCAGCACCACGATTTGGGCCACGTCCTTTATTTGACGCTCTCCTCATATTTTTTAAAATTTAGGATCTTGCCCTAAATGGGTGTTTAATTAATAGTAGAATAGAACGACAGTATGTAAGGGGTGTATCTCACATGGCCTGAACCAGTGTAGGCCTGAAGTAAATATTTCTTTGCCCAAAATGGCTGTATTTCAAATGGCTGATTCAAAACCCTGTATGTAGAGGGGGTACCTCACACGGTCTGAACCAGTGTAGGTCTGAAATAAATATTTCTTTGCACAAAATGGCTGTATTTAAAATGGCTGTATTTCAAATCCCTGAATCAAACCCCTGTATGTAGAGGGAGCATCTCACAGGGCCAGAACCAGTGTAGGCCTGAAGTAAATATTTCTTTGCCCAAAATGGCTATATTTCAAATGCCTGATTCAAACCCCTGTATGTAGAGGGAGTATCTCACAGGGCCTGAACCAGTGTAGGCCTGAAGTAAATATTTCTTTGCCCAAAATGGCTGTATTTCAAATGCCTGATTCAAACCCCTGTATGCAGAGGGAGTATCTCACAGGGCCTTTTAATACTTGGCTAAAAATCCTTTGCAGTCAACTACAGCCTGAAGTCTGGAATGCATAGACATCACCAGACGCTGGGTTTCATCCCTGGTGATGTCTCTGCCAGGCCTCTACTGCAACTGTCTTCAGTTCCTGCTTGTTCTTGGGGCATTTTCTTTTCAGCAAGTGAAATGCATGCTCAATCGCATTCAAGTCAGGTGATTGACTTGGCCATTGCATAATATTCCACTTCTTTCCCTTAAAGAACTCTTTGGTTGCTTTCGCAGTATGCTTTGGGTCATTGTCCATTGTCCATCGTCCAATGAGTTCTGAAGCATTTGGCTGAATATGAGCAGATAATATTGCCCCTAAACACTTCAGAATTCATCCTGCTGTTTTTGTCAGCAGTCACATCATGAATAAATACAAGAGGACCAGTTCCATTGGCAGCCATACATGCCCACGCCATGACACTAACACCACCATGCTTCACTGATGAGGTGGTATGCTTAGGATCATGAGCAGTTCCTTTCCTTCTCCATACTCTTCTCTTCCCATCACTCTGCAAGTTGATCTTGGTTTCATCGGGTTCCAGAACTGTGAAGGCTTTCTAATCTGGCCTTCCTGTTTTTAACCGCCTCAGGACGGCCTAACGCAGGATTGCGGTCCGGAGGCGGCTGTCTCAGGCAGAGTCACGCATTGGCGCGTCATCTCGCGATACGCAAGATTTCCTGTGAACGCGCGCGCACACACAGGATCAGCCGGTAAACGAGTGGATCTACAGCTTGCCAGTGGCGATCGTTCGCTGGCAGGCTGTAGATGCGATTTTTTTTTAACCCCTAACAGGTATATTAGACGCTGTTTTGATAACAGCGTCTAATATACCTGCTACCTGGTCCTCTCGTGGTCCCTTTTGCTTGGATCGACCACCAGAGAACACAGGCGGCTCTGTAATAAGTAGCACCAAACTACACCCCCCTGTCACTTATTAACCCCTGATCACCCCATATAGACTCCCTGATCACCCCCCTGTCATTGATCACCCCCCTTTAAGGCTCCATTCAGAAGTCAGTATGTGCTTTGCGGATCCGCGGATCGGATCCGCAAAACACACACGGACGTCTGAATGGAGCCTTACAGGGGGGTGATTAATGACAGGTGGGTGATCACTCCATATAGACTCCCTAATCACCCCCCTGTAAGGCTCCATTTAGACATCCGTATGTGTTTTGCAGATCCGTGGATCCGCAAAACACGGACACCACGGATCCGCAAACACATACGGATGTCTGAATGGAGCCTTACAGGGGGGGTGATCAATGACAGGGTGGTGATCACCCTATATAGACTCCCTGATCACCCCCCCTGTCATTGATCACCCCCCTGTAAGGCTCCATTCAGACCTTTATTTGGGCACAAGTTAGCGGAAATTTTTTTAAATTTTTTTTTTTGTTTTTTCTTACAAAGTCTCATATTCCACTAACTTGTGTCAAAAAAGAAAATCTCACATGAACTCACCATACCCCTCACGGAATCCAAATGCGTAAAAAATGTTTAGACATTTATATTCCAGACTTCTTCTCACACTTTAGGGCCCCTAAAATGCCAGGGCAGTATAAATACTCCACAAATGACCCCATTTTGGAAAGAAGACACCCCAAGGTATTCCGTGAGGGGCATATTGAGTCCATGAAAGAGTGAAATTTTTGTCCCAAGTTAGCGGAAAGGGAGACTTTGTGAGAAAAAAAAAAATCTATTTCCGCTAACTTGTGCCAAAAAAAAAAATATTCTATGAACTCGCCATTCCCCTCATTGAATACCTTGGGTGTCATCTTTCCAAAATGGGGTCACATGTGGGGTATTTATACTGCCCTGGCATTTTAGGGGCCCTAAAGCGTGAGAAGAAGTCTGGGATCCAAATGTCTAAAAATGCCCTCCTAAAAGGAATTTGGGCCCCTTTGCGAATCTAGGCTGCAAAAAAGTGTCACACATGTGGTATCGCCGTACTCAGGAGAAGTTGGGCAATGTGTTTTGGTGTGTCATTTTACATATACCCATGCTGGGTGAAATAAATATCTTGGTCAAATGGCAACTTTGTATAACAAATTTGGGAAAAGTTGTCTTTTGCCGAGATATTTCTCTCACCCAGCATGGGTATATGTAAAAAGACACCCCAAAACACATTTTGCCCTACTTCTTTTGAGTACGGCGATACCACATGTGTGACACTTTTTTGCAGCCTAGGTGGGCAAAGGGGCCCACATTCCAAAGAGCACCATTACGATTTCACAGGGCATGTTTTACACATTTTGATTTCAAACTACTTCTCACACATTAGGGCCCCTAAAATTCCAGAGCAGTATAACTACCCCACAAGTGACCCCATTTTGGAAAGAAGACACCCCAAGGTATTTCGTGATGCTCATGGAAGTTTTTATTTTTTTGTCACAAGTTAGTGGAATATGAGACTTTGTAAGGAAAAAAAATCATAATTTTCCGCTAACTTGTGACAAAAAATAAAAAGTACTATGCACTCACTATGCCCATCAGCGAATACCTTAGGGTGTCTACTTTCCGAATTGGGGTCATTTGTGGGGGTTTTCTACTGTCTGGGCATTGTAGAACCTCAGGAAACATGACAGGTGCTCAGAAAGTCAGAGCTGCTTCAAAAAGCGGAAATTCACATTTTTGTACCATAGTTTGTAAATGCTATAACTTTTACCCAAACCATTTTTTTTTTACCCAAATATTTTTTTATCAAAGACATGTAGAACAATAAATTTAGATAAAAATTTATATATAGATGTTGTTTTTTTGAAAAATTTTACAACTGAAAGGGAAAAATGAATTTTTTTTGCAAAAATGTCATTAAATTTCGATTAACCACTTAAGGACCACAGGTTTATACCCCCCTAGTGACCAGGCCCTTTTTTACGAATCGGCACTCCACAACTTTAGCGGTTTATTGCTCGGTCATGAAACTTACCACCCAAATGAATTTTACCTCCTTTTCTTCTCACTAATAGAGCTTTCATTTGGTGGTATTTCATTGCTGCTGACATTTTTACTTTTTTTGTTATTAATCAAAATTTAACGATTTTTTTGCAAAAAAATTACATTTTTCACTTTCAGCTGTAAAATTTTGCAAAAAAAACGACATCCATATATAAATTTTTCGCTAAATTTATTGTTCTACATGTCTTTAATAAAAAAAAATGGTTTGGGTAAAAGTTATAGCGTTTACAAACTATGGTACAAAAATGTGAATTTCCACTTTTTGAAGCAGCTCTGACTTTCTGAGCACCTGTCATGTTTCCTGAGGTTCTACAATGCCCAGACAGTACAAACACCCCACAAATGACCCCATTTCAGAAAGTAGACACCCTAAGGTATTCGCTGATGGGCATAGTGAGTTCATAGAACTTTTTATTTTTTTGTCACAAGCTAGCGGAAAATGATGATTTTTTTTATTTTTATTTTTTTTCTTACAAAGTCTCATATTCCACTAACTTGTGACAAAAAACAAAAACTTCCATGAACTCACTATGCCCATCACAAAATACCTTGGGGTGTCTTCTTTCCAAAATGGGGTCACTTGTGGGGTAGTTATACTGCCCTGGCATTCTAGGGGTCCAGATGCGTGAGAAGAAGTTTGAAATCAAAATCTGTAAAAAATGACCGGTGAAATCCGAAAGGTGCTCTTTGGAATGTGTGCCCCTTTGCCCACCTAGGCTGCAAAAAAGTGTCACACATCTGGTATCGCCGTACTCAGGAGAAGTTGGGCAATGTGTTTTGGGGTGTCATTTTACATATACCCATGCTGGGTGAGAGAAATATCTCCAATTTTTTTATACAAAGTTGGCATTTGACCAAGATATTTATCTCACCCAGCATGGGTATATGTAAAATAACACCCCAAAACACATTCCCCAACTTCTCCTGAGTACGGCGATACCAGATGTGTGACACTTTTTTGCAGCCTAGATGCGCAAAGCGGCCCAAATTCCTTTTAGGAGGGCATCTTTTGACATTTGGATACCAGACTTCTTCTCACGCTTTCGGGCCCCTAAAAAGCCAGGGCAGTATAAATGCCCCACATGTGACCCCATTTTGGAAAGAAGACACCCCAAGGTATTCAATGAGGGGCATGGCGAGATCTCATCGGAAAAAAAAATTTGGGCACAAGTTAGCGGAAATGTATTTATTTCTTTCTCACAAAGTCTCCCTTTCCGCTAACTTGGGACAAAAATGTCAATCTTTCATGGACTCAATATGCCCCTCACGGAATACCTTGGGGTGTCTTCTTTCCGAAATGGGGTCACATGTGGGGTATTTATACTGCCCTGGCATTTTAGGGGCCCTAAAGCATGAGAAGAAGTCTGGAATATAAATGTCTAAAAAATGTTACGCATTTGGATTCCGTGAGGGGTATGGTGAGTTCATGTGAGATTTTATTTTTTGACACAAGTTAGTGGAATATGAGACTTTGTAAGAAAAAAAAATATATATATTTCCGCTAACTTGGGCCAAACATTTTTCTGAATGGAGCATTACAGGGGGGTGATCAATGACAGGGGGGTGATCAGGGAGTGTATATGGGGTGATCACCCCCTGTAAGGCTCCAATCAGACGTCCGTATGTGTTTTGCGGATCCGATCCATAGATGCGTGGATCCGTAAAACACATACGGGCGTCTGAATGGAGCCTTACAGGGGGTGATCATCCCATATAGACTCCCTGATCACCCCCCTGTAAGGCTTCATTCAGACGTCCGTATGTGTTTTGCGGATCCGATTCGTGGATGCGTAAAACA
The DNA here is from genome assembly GCF_014858855.1 of Bufo gargarizans. NCBI lineage: Eukaryota > Metazoa > Chordata > Amphibia > Anura > Bufonidae > Bufo > Bufo gargarizans. Next base: position 137,179,002 of record NC_058081.1, read on the forward strand.
CATACGGGCGTCTGAATGGAGCCTTACAGGGGGGTGATCAATGACAGGGGGGTGATCAGGGAGTCTATATGGAGTGATCAAGGGTTCATAAGGGGTTAATAAGTGACAGGGGGGGGGGGGGGGGGGGTAGTGTAGTGTAGTGGTGTTTGGTGCTACTTTACACAGCTACCTGTGTCCTCTGGTGGTCGATCCAAACAAAAGGGACCACCAGAGGACCAGGTAGCAGGTATATTAGACGCTGTTATCAAAACAGCGTCTAATATACCTGTTAGGGGTTAAAAAAAAATAAAAATCACATCTCCAGCCTGCCAGCGAACAGTCGCCGCTGGCAGGCTGGAGATCCACTCGCTTACCTTCCGTGCCTGTGTGCGCGCGCTCACAGGAAATCTCGGCTCACGCGAGATGACGCCAATCGGCGTTAGTGTAGCCTGGGAGAGCCGCCGCAATGACGCCTTTCGGTGTTAGCGTGGCGGCAAGTGGTTAATAACAAAATAAGTAAAAAATGTCAGCAGCAATGAAATACCACCAAATGAAAGCTCTATTAGTGAGAAGAAAAGGAGGTAAAATTCATTTGGGTGGTAAGTTGCATGACTGAGCAATAAACGGTGAAAGTAGTGTAGTGCAGAATTGTAAAAAATGGTCTAGTCATCAAGGGTGTTTAAGCTAGGGGGGCTGAGGTGGTTAAGGCTCACCAATGGTTTACATCTTGTGGTGAACCCTCTGTATTCACTCTGGTGAAGTCTTCTCTTGATTGTTGACTTTGACACACATACACCTACCTCCTGGAGTGTTCTTGATCTGGCCAACTGTTGTGAAGGGTGTTTTCTTCACCAGGGAAAGAATTCTTTGGTCATCCACCACAGTTGTTTTCCGTGGTCTTCTGCTGTTGCTGAGCTCACTGGTGCATTCCTTATTTTTAAGAATGTTTCAAACAGTTGTTTTGGCCATGCCTAATGTTTTTGCAATCTCTCTGATGGGTTTGTTTTGCTTTTTCAGGCTAATGATGGCTTGCTTCACTGATAGTGACAGCTCTTTGGATCTCATCTTGAGAGTTGACAGCAACAGATTTCAAATGCAAATAGCACACTTGAAATGAACTCTGGACCTTTTATCTGCTCATTGTAATTGGGATAATGAGGGAATAACACACACCTGGCCATGGAACAGCTGAGAAGCCAATGGTCCCATTACTTTTGGTTCCTTAACAAGTGGGAGGCACATATGCAAACTGTTGTTATTCCTACACCGTTCACCTGATTTGGATGTAAATACCCTCAAATTAAAGCTGACAGTCTGCAGTTAAAGCACATCTTGTTTGTTTAATTTCAAATCCATTCTGGTGGTGTATAGCCAAAAATGTTAGAATTGTGTCGATGTCCCAATGTTTATGGACCTGACTGTAGCTCTTGATAGAGTCACACAAAACATTCAGATTTATTGTTATTGCTTTGATTATATGGAAATCTCAATGGGTGGGTTTAGACAGGTTTGTGCTGCCTTTTAGGAGCGTTTTTTTTTTTTTAAGTGTAATACAATACCGACAAAATTAATGAGATATGCTCCTATTTTATCTTGAGAGTAGCATTCTTTTGCCCTTCCTATTTTATAGACCGCCTTGATTAGGTGTTACATATAGGTGTGCTTGCTCCTCCTCCCATTGGTTGCTTGATGCACATGGAGGTGTCTAGGAGCAGCACACCATATGTGCGGGGTCTGCGCTCCTGAACATAGAAGCTCAGCTTAGGTAGGTTTAGCGTAGGACCCACCTGACCTAAGACCACCTTGGCGCTTATTAGGCGGGCACAGATGTGTTTTGATCAAAATATATTGACTAAGTGTCTCAGATTTTATTACATCAGAGTCAGGGCTTGGTCCATATATAATGCTTGCATCTATTTTACTAAGTGCATTATTATCATTTTTCTGTAATTTTTTTCATGAATATGGCCAGGGACATCCGCACATTTATTTATCATATCATGCAGGAGGTTTTTATCTTAGTTTTTTCTGTGATTTTTCTGATGACGGGTGGCCAGACAAATGGAGCTACATGGCAGAGAATGGAAGCTGAAAAAAAAAAAAAGAAACTGACACAGCAAGCGCCAGACTTATTATGACTTATTCACAATGAAGCCATGCCCAACAATCCTACAAATGTTGTAAGTCATGAGATAAAGACCTTACTAGAGACTAAAATAAATTAACATTACAAACCCCGGAATGAGACCTAAGGGGTTGATTTAATCAACTGGACAATGAGGAATTGATTAGGGATTTAGAGCGGGGATAGTCCAATATCTTAGAATTTCCGATTACCAGCACTTTACTGGTCCCCACAATGCCAAATTAAAGGGGTTATCCAAAGTCTAAAATATCCCCCACAATGGCTAGGCCCCTCATATACATTATACTTACCTGCTCCCTGGTGTTGGTCGGTTGTCCCTGCACAGCCGCCACTCGTCCCCATAGCCTGCTATTGGCTTCTCCACCCCCAGTCATTGGATGTTTTGATCCGCATGACAGAAATCCAGAGCGACATGGGTGCCAGGAGATAGTAAGTATAATGAATATGAGGGGCCCGGGCTTTGGGAGGGATATTTTAGACTTTCGATAACCCCTTTAACAAAGAACACATCAAACTCCACTTTAGACAAAGAAAATATTCATGTATTCTTCGTGTCTTACAACAGAGTAAAACAATTAAAAAGATGTATGATAGTCCTGGGAAATATGTACATAATGACCATAAATAGTCAGAATAGTCAATAGACTCATCAATATTATACAAAAAAAAAAAAAGTTCTTTACATCACTGGATTTAGGAAGTCTATGGGAGTAAAAAAAAAAAAAAAAAAAAATATAATCTAAAAGGTGATCCTTTAAGTAGTCTTCCTCTTCTTCACTGATGGTCTCTCAAACACATCTCTTACGCCGGCTGCTTTCTGCTTAAAGAACTTTGTATTCTGGGCGCTCTCTTGTCCCCAAGCAGAGTCAAATGAAGTTGTGTCTTGATCAACCAAGTGGGTGTATTTTGTTCGACCAGAACGACCAAAGTTTTTGACCTGAATAAAAAAAAAGACAAACACACATGATTTGTAGTGCTGCTTTGCTGCACAAATGGAAGTCAGTTTATCAGTCAACACAAAATGTGACTGAGAACATGGACAAGTGTGGGATATATTCTGAAAGTGTATGCTCATGTTTGAACACTATCCAGACAACATTTCCCGTGACAGATTTTCAGGCTCATTATACATTATGCATACTGCCATCTTCTCTGCCAAGACCACCCCACTAGAAGTACATTTTTCAATGCAATTTTGGACGATTTGATTTCATGATCTAATGAACCTGAATCTGTGTACAATGCATTGCATTTATCTTGTACCTATCCTGACTCAATAGTGGCATTCACAATTCTGTACGTTCACTGCAAAAAAAAAAATATCAAAGACCAAAAAAAAGGCTGCAACTCAGGACCAGTTGAAAAGTAAGGCTACTTTCACACGGAGCGGATCCGTCTGGTGTCTGCACAGACGGATCCGCTCCTATAATGCAGACGATGGGATCCGTTCAGAATGGATCAGTATGCATTATATTTCAGAAAAAATTCTAAGTCTGAAAGTTAGTCAGACGGATCCGTCCAGACTTTACATTGAAAGTCAATGGGGGACGGATCCGTTTGAAATTGAGCCATATTGTGTCAACTTCAAACAGATCCGTCCCCATTGACTTACATTGTAAGTCTGGACGGATCCGTTTGGCTCCGCAAAGCCAGGCGGACACCTGAACTCCGCCTGCTAAGCGGGGGCCAAACGGTGACAGACTGAGGCATTCTGAGCGGATTCGCATCCACTCAGAATGCATTGGGGGCGTACGGATGCGTTTGGAGCCGCTTGTGAGAGCCTTCAAACGGAACTCACAAGCGGAACCCCGAACGCAAGTGTGAAAGTAGCGTAACATCACACAAAAATTATTCAACCTTTCACGTGGGTTTGTCTATGTATAAACTGTAAAAACTATACAATAGAGGTGAACGTGTCACTTATTGGAACTACAGTATAAGAACTGTAATGAAAGAACCTTCAAAAGCTGAACAAAATGAAAGGGAGGTGTAGCGCTAATGGAATAATAGGAATAAAGTTCACACATCAAGGATTTGACTATGGATCCACAGCAGAAAAGATTTCAAAATGGAAGTGATGTGGATTTGTCCCGTTATTCAGTGGGACTTATCCGCAGCTTTTTTGTGTGGAATACACAAGTATAACAAATATCCTCATTCTCGTAGGAGTCACCACTTTTTTTCCCCACTGCATGTATTTGGGGGATCATCATTTGCCTGGGGGCAGACTGAGTGTATCACATGCTCCATGTGTAAACTCAGCCTAAGGTTTTACATCCAGCATTACAAGATATTCAGTTTTCATTTAGTGGTAAGTATTACAATAAGAAGTTGTACCTGCATGACTTTAGGCAGAATAGTTTTGTTGAAGTGATCCTCCAATGTAGGAGCACTGAAATCTCTTTTGTACACGTCCTCATCTTCATCCTAAAGAATAAAAATACAGAATTAAACAATTTTCTAAATGACAAAAGTGAAATAAAGAGGCTTCAGATGCATCACAGGACATCTCCTACCATGAAGTAAGCTCCTCTGTGGTAGTATTTCTGGAGGAACTTGTATTTCCCTTTCAGTGCTTTGTTGGTTATTATCTTGCCATTGGCACGAAGCTCTGCTCTGCGCTCCTCCTCAGTCATGTTACGCATGCGGTCAATCTCGGCCTTCTCCTTCTCCATCCTATTATAAGAATGAAAGGAAAAACCATGACCATATTGCAGTGACATATACAAACATGAAAATAATTGAAAAAAAACAAAAACACATACGCTTCTCTTTCTTCGCGGTCACGCTTGATCCGTTTAAGTTCTCGTACTTTCCAGGCCTCATACTCTTCCTCATCATTCTCATCATCTGTGTTTAGGGCATCCAGTGCAGCCAGAGACCTCTTATTCTCTTCTATCTCTTTCTTCGCCTCTTCCTCTACAATCTACAAGGTGAGAGGGGATTAAACCACTTATATCTGTGACAATTGAACAGTCATTTCTCTGCTCTATAACCAATACCTACCTTCAATGTGTATTTACGTCTTTCCTCTGCCATACGTTTGGCTTCTGCCTCAACCTCTTTCTGCTTAATAGCTTCAGCTTCTCTTTCCTGAACGGTTACTCTGTCCTTCCTGAAAAAGAAGTGGTAATCAGTGGCATATAGACATATCAAGTTTTATCAGATGCTCTTCAAGGTTCCCATACACATAAGGTGTGCGTCTCGTTTGTGCTCTGGCCATGTTTAGCATCGTCACATCTATATCCTAAGTAGCTTTAACAGTGTCAGGTTGGGGGCATTTGTGTGACACTGGTGTACATGGCAATTTGGATCAAAACAGTGATTCTATGACAGGGCTGAACACGGCGAGCGCGCAGGAGAGAATCTTGCCATCAGGATATTGGGATACAATAGCTGGAGGCTTGTGGCAAGTAAGAAAACCTTTATAAATATACATATAACTCTTCTGGTAGTTCACCTTAAAGGATTGTCTGTTTTTTACTGTTAAAGACCTACCCTCAGGATAGGTCATCAATATCAGATTGGTGGTGGTCCGACTCCTGGCACCCCCGCAGATCAGCAGTTTGAACAGAAAGCAGCGCTTCCTTCTCTGTTCTGTTTACCTGCTCTCCACAGCACTTGCAGTGGTGATCAGGTATCGTTATAACCATGGCTTCCCCATTCCCTTCTATGGGACGTCTCTGTAGTATTTAATTGAGCAGGAAGGTGCCGTCCCAAAGAAGAGACTGGGGAAGCCATACTTGTAATTACACCTCCTGACCACTGCAATTGCTCCAGCAAGCAGGTAAACAGAGCAGAGAAGGCAGCACTGCTTTCTCTTCAAACAGCTGATTGGCAGGGATTCTGGTAGTCGGACCCCCGACGATCTGACATTGATGATCTATCCTGAAGATAGGTCACAATACTAAAAAGCGGACAACCCCCTTAATGAAAAAGTAAATATAAGGTCTACTTTACTTACTTTCTAATAAAAACTGGTTTCAGTCTTGGTTCTGTTTCATCTTCACTGTCTGTGTATTCCTCATATTCTGACTCTGATTCTGACTCTGCTCCTGATTTCCATTCATCTTCTACCTCCATCACTTCCATCTCTTCATTTTTTCTCTCTGCAGCTTTTTGCCGCATCAGTGAACGCCGCCGTTCAATTTCCTAGTAGAAATACACAGAAATTACTGAACTAAAGAAGTATGAAACTGTAAGGATATCGGTCACAAGGCCGTAATCTGTATCATCCGCGGGAAAAGCTGTGAGAACATGTGTTTATTGTCCCATTAACCGATTACAAGGAAAACGTTCTTTCGGACATTTAAAGAAAGAAAAGGAACCTGATCTTGACCATGATTAAAGGGGTTGGCAGCTTTGCTGCTAATTGTCAGTAATACCACACACTAGCAGCTGCCAATTGGCCTCTGGGCTTACCTTAGCCCTAATGGAGGTGCTCCCCTCTGTGTCCAGGGCAGCGGTGTAAAGAATCACAGCAGTCCATATTATTTCCAAGATGGAACTCTTTAAGGTTGTCTAGCATTAAAAAAAATATGGCTGCATTCCTCCAGAAACAGTGCCACACCTATCAAAGCTGAGCTGGCATATGACACTGAACTTGTAAACAGGTATGCTGCTGCTTCTGGAAGTAAGCAGCTATGTTTTTTAATCTTGAAAACGTCTTAAAAGGTTCCATAGTGGAGCCACATGGTCTTTTTCACAGCACCTGTTTACAGACTCACTTTAAAGAGTTTTTTCACCCCCAAGGCTTTTGGGGAAGAACCCCCATCGTGGCCAGGCCTGCGGAGGGAATCAAACTTACCTGATCCCAACCACTGGGTTCCCACTCCTTCACTCACTTGCTGACGCTGTGGATCTCTGGTCTCCCCATGTCAACATCTGGTTTGACGTGGGTCATGTGGCCACAGCGGCGACGTGCCCCCATGCAGCACGTGACCCAGTGATGATGCTTGTGGGACACATCTCCACTGCAGCCAGCACTACATAAGACCGACCGAATGTTAATGCGGGGAGACTGGAGACAAGCAGTAATGGCAATCAACTAACTATGAGTCCCTCCACATGCCGAGCCATGCTGGAAGGGTCTGCCAGAAAGACCCCCTTTAAGATACTGTATACAGACTGAAACAGTATATAGTAGCTAGACTGTAGCACTTCATTAAGAAAAAATAAATGGAATATTTCATAACTCACCTCATCATCCACCTCTTCTTCCTCCTCCTCGCTTGTGTCTTCCCGCTCCACATGCCATTCTTCACCTGGTTCAGACTCTGACTCGCTTTCACCCACCACCTCAGGCTCCACAATCTTCCGATGTCTGGCCAATCTGTCCAATAACATGTTTAAAAGTTTATTTTATTATCCATCTAACATTTATAATTAATAACGCATTTAAAACATCTGAAGGGCATCAAGGGAAGTGATGGAAATATATATGATTTGTGGTGATGGTGGATAAGTGTGGGGAAAAATAGTGAACTCAAGTGTCAGAATCAGTCCTATCTAAGAGCTGACACCCACAAATGATTTACATTATCATACAGTATTTCGTTTTTCCTCACCAAATCTATAGAATTAGAGGTTTTACTCAAATCATACTGTCAACAATTTACTTCAAGTGATATAGTCAGAATTTAAGGCAATGTGAGCAGTCTTAGAAAATAGGAATTTTTTGTAGGATGTAATTTTAGGAAATACAGATCACCCACGTGTACCAGCAGCTAGAGTGGCCCTGGGTATTGAAGTTTTAATACTTTTTCTTTACTTCTCTTCGATACCGGGATTGGCGTTCTTTTGATACTAAGCTGCGCTCTTGTGCAACTTAGCATCAGTATCTATCACAGAACATGGCACTGACAAAGCTCAGCGCACACCATGTTCTCATAGGGGGCCGCACGGGGGAGAATGTCCCTCTCTCCCCACAGTGACGTGGCCGGACACTGCTACCGATGAAAACACTTAGTGGCCTGATGGGGAGTGCAAGGGAGAGCAAATGTTATGCAGTGACAATATTTTAAAAGGTATCTTTATTGCACAAACCTAAAAAAAATACCATATACAATAGAGTTAACATTTCTTCCATTACTTCTCCTGGTGCAGGCTCACTGGGATTTTAGACACAGTTATACAAGCATCCCTGTATCCATACATTACAGACAATTAAATAAAAATCCTTAAAATGCAGTTTTAAGCTCTTGATTCAGGTCCTGATTCATTTCGGTAAAGCTTCGAGCTTAAACCTGCCTTTCCAATTGTACCTTGTACTGGAGCAGTGAAGTGTAAATCCAAGTTGTTGCCAGTAATGATGCTCAGTGGGGCTGGGACTATTTACAGCTTTACTCAGTAAGTGCTCATTCAGATGGCCGTATGTTGCTTTCTGCATCTGACCTGCAATTTTGCGGATAAGGCTATTTTCATAGTGGCGTTTCTGGGTCCGCTTGCGAGATCCGTTTAGGGGCTCTCACAAGTGGCCCAAAACAGATCAGTTTAGCCCCAATGCATTCTGAATAGATAAGGATCCGTTCTGTACGGATACAAGCGTTTGCATTATCGGTGCAGATCCAAGTGGACCCATTCACTTCTACTGGGCCCCAAAAGATGCAGGCAGCAATCCGTGTGCTGTCCACATATTTTCTTCCGTTCCACGGCCCACAAAACAAATAAAACATGTCCTATACTTGCCAGTGAAAATCGGGTCGTGGCCTCATTGATGTCTATGGGTCCGCAAAAATGCGAAATGCAATACTTTTTTTGCGGACATGAACTGACCTAACAAAAAAAAAAAACACAAAAAACAAACAAACAGATCTGCATTTCTGCGGACCGCAAAAAACAAACGGCTGTCTGAATGAGCCCTAACTCTTAGGCCTCCTTCACACGGGCGTCGTGGGTGAGGGCCGGATGTGATGCAGGTGCGGTCAGTGTAAATCGTGTGAGTAGGCACACAATTTCAGTCAGTTTTGACTGCGATTGCGTTCTGTTGTTCAGTTTTTTCCGCGCGGGTGAAATGTGTTTTTCACACGCGTGAGAAAAAACTATGTGGTACTAGGGCTGCATGATATATCTAAAAAATAATCGAATCACGATAATCGGCAAATGCGATATGGCGGACCCGAAAATGCCGCAATTATATATGAAGGAGCCCCGCGCACATAACTGGCTTTTTGTGTGAAGTATTTAACTACTGTTTGAAAAAAGCGCTCTCTGACTCCTATTGATAAAATAGCCAGCCTCTGTACTCACTATTACAATGAATGCACTGCAGCGAACGGCAGCGAGGTGGCCGGCCGGCGTGTGACTGACGTCACTTAGTAACGCTCCTGCTTCCTGAAGTGGGAGGAGCGCTACTAAGTGACGTCAGTCACGCGCCGGCCGGCCACCTCGCTGCCGCTCGCTGCAGTGCATTCATAGTACTGTGACAGTGAGTACAGACTACAGAGGCTGGCCATTTTATCAATAGGAGAGAGCTTGTTTCACACAGTAGTAAAATACTTCACACACAAAGCCAGTTATGTGCGCAGTTTAGGACACATAGGGCAATGAGGGGGACCAGCATAAGATGCTATATGTGCGACTTATGCTGGCCCCCCTCATGGCCCTATGTGTCATAGCACACATCCCCCCCATAACAGCGTCCTCCACAGATCCCCCCCCATAACAGCGTCCTCCGCAGATCCCCCCCCATAACAGCGTCCTCCGCAGATCCCCCCCCATAACAGCGTCCTCCGCAGATCCCCCCCCATAACAGCGTCCTCCGCAGATCCCCCCCCCATAACAGCGTCCTCCGCAGATCCCCCCCCCATAACAGCGTCCTCCACAGATCCCCCCCCCCATAACAGCGTCCTCCACAGATCCCCCACATAACCGCGCCATCCACAGATCCTCCATAACACAGATCCCCCACATAACAGCGTCCTCCACAGATCCCCTATAACTATGTCATACCCAGCCGCATCAGCGGCTCATATGGGAAAATCCAAGCAAATAGACCTCTAGCACAATTCCCTTAAAATATCGCATCGCATACCGTTATCGCAATTTTTAGGGCTCTAATCGCAATCGCACAAAATTCCCATATTGTGCAGCCCTATGTGGTACCCAGACCCGAACCCTGACTTCTTCACTGAAGTTCAGGTTTGGCGTTCTGTAGATTTTATTATTTTCCATTATAACATGTTATAATAAAGTAAATGGGGTCTCGGGTCATACATCCCTTGTTTCTTTAGCAACCATGCGTGAAAAATCGCACCGCATCCGCACTTGCGATTTTAACGCAGCCCCATTCATTTCTATGGGGCCTGCGTTGCATGAAAAACACAGAATTTAGAACATGCTGCGATTTTCACACAACGCACAAGTGATGCTTGAAAACATTGCTCATGTACACAGCCCCATTGAAATGAATGGGTCAGGATTCAGTGCGGGTGGCAAGGCGTTCACCTTAAGCATTGTACCCACGCAGAATACTCGCCCGTGTAAAAGAGGCCTTAGGGAAACCAATGCGTGAGGCATTTAAAAATTGATATAGAGCTGGATAACTCCTACCCAGGATCTTTTTACTGATGTATCTGATCGGTGGTGGTCTGACACCCAGAACCCCCGCCGATCAGCTGTTTGAGAAGGCAGCGGCATTCCTCTCTCTGCTTTGCCTATGCAGGGTGACGACACGTTCATCAATCATGTGGCCTAGGAGCAGATCAGTCCCATTCAAGTGAATGGGTCTGAGCTGCAATACCTAGCACAGCCATTATACAATGTACGGCGCTGTGCTCTGCCTTATCATAAAGCGATTGGCGGGGGTCACAGGTGTCGGACCCCCACCAATCAGATACTTATGACCTATCCAGATGGAGTGAACTGTAAGGGGGGGATTGAGGTCATTAGTCAGGTCTCAATACTACCAGTGGCATACTATGAAATGCTATGCAGTTACTCCATTAAGTTGGAAAGGAGTGAAATCTGAAGCAAATCCACAGTAAAACCCACACAATTTGGTGTTGATTCTGACCAGATCCACGGTGGACTTTCCATTGAGAACTCACCATTAGCTTAAATGACATGCACAAGAGCAACGGCATTACCTCTCCTCCACATCTTCGTTCATACGATTCTGCAGTCGGAGCAGACGAGGATCACTGGTGCTTTCTTCAGGCTGTTCCTCCAGTTCTACATCCTGCTCCTTCCCTTTCTTAATAAACTGGAACTCTTCATCCTCTTCATCAGACGATTCCATTGGCGCATAGTCTGGCCTTTTACCGGAAACATAGCGCTTGACCTTCACCTTTTCCATCGAGATTTCACCTAAAATCAGTTAAAGTCAGTTCAGTCAGGTATTACCTAGTAGATACAATTACATTTACTACCACCAAAAGCAGTAATGCTGTATAATGAGTGCAGTGCAATATTTCCCAGTCTAGCCTCTATATCAGAAGCACACACTAATGCCAGGCACCCTTCTGGACATCTGCTGTATATATACAGTGCCGCAATGAAGGACTTTCCACCATCCATGTACGGCACTGTGAGAGCACAAGAGATGTGAATGACTTAAAGGCTCCTGCGTCTCGGTGACCAGTAATCTGCGGTATCTAAATGTCAATATCAAAATCTAAAAAAATGAAAACCTCTGCTCCATTATTATGCTGAAAGAAATGAAAAAATCCCCTCAAAGTCTCTGCATCTGTAACAACCCAGACTATAAAGTGGTCATGTTCTTAACCCATGCGATAAACACAAAAAAAAACTATGGCAAATTGCTATTTGAGAAACAATAAATAAATAAATAAATAAAAACTGATCCAAAGATCAGAGGTACCCTAAAAATTGTATGAATAAAAACTACAGCTCGTCCCACAATAAAAAAACAAGGGCTCACATGGCTCTGTCCATGAAAATATTAAAACGGTAAGCAGAAAAACAGTTTGCTAAAAGTGTCTTTATTGCAAAAAATAAAATAAAATGGAAAACATAAACAAAACAAAAAAAAAAAATAGGCATCACTGTAAAGCCTCATGCACACGTCCGTGGAACACGGTCCGTGAAATACCGGACTGGATTCCTGCTGAGCGCAGGAGCACACGGTGTCATTGGTTGCTATGCCGCTGTGCGCTTTGTGCCGCTGCTTCTGTACAGTAATACACTCGTATAGATTATATATAATATATTATATAAGTCTGCCCTACACAATAGAGTTAATGTGTCATTTATACCACAGGATGCATGCTGCACACAGCTCTGTCAATTGAAAAGGGAAAAATTATGGACCCAGGGTTATGGAAATTAAAAAAGAACAAATTATTTAAGTCCTGACCCGTTCATTTTAATGGGTCTGTGCGTATGAGTGTTTTTCATGCATCATTTCTGCGTTCAGAAAAAATATAAAAATAAAATCGCAGGATGTTTTTCACGCAGCCCTGGTTCCATAGAAGTGAAGGGGAGTTGCGTAAAAAACGGAAGATATCCGGATGTGTCTTTCACTGATGGTTGCTAGTAGATGTAGTTTGTAATTCTTCAGTTACTTTCACACCAGCAAAAAAAAACATCAAAAACTGATAGCACCTGTGTGGAAAAATCTGAAACACTGAACGCAATCGCAGACAAGACTGCCTGAACTTGAGTGCAGAAGTATACATTTTCTCCTGAACAGACCCTGACACAATCCGTATCGTTCGTGTGAAAGGGGCCTTAGAGTACAAAAGACTAAAGTACACCTTTACTCTTTTGTACTCTAAAGCCCCTTTCACACGAACGCACCAATTATTGGACAGATTATCAGGAACGAACGAACGTTCCTGCAAATGCTCATTCCTGGAAATCTGCCCGTCTGAATGTGTCACCGATCACCTGATGAATGAGCAAAACGCCTGTGCATCGGGTGATTGTGTCGTTTGGTCAGGCGCCACAGATCATGGCTTCTGGGCAGCAGATTGTACTGTCTAAACAGCGATCTGCTGCTCAGAAGCCATGATTCTGTATGAGGACGAGGAATTGCAATAGTGATCCCCTATCCTCATACAGTGGAGGAGATCGCAACATGTAAATACGCGGTCTCCTTCACTGAATGAGCAGCCGACTGTTGGGAACGCATCCTTCCCTACAATCAGCCGCAGCATCGCCCTGTGTAAACCCAGCTGAAAATGCAAAAAGCTATAAAAATTGGGTATCACTGTAATCAGACTGAACAGAGAATAAAGTTAAAAGTTGTTTAAAAAACACAGGTTTTTTTTTCATACCCTGACAGAAACTGAATTTTTTGATACATTATATGTAAATCAAAATAGTGCCTTTCAAAATACAGCTCCGTCCACAAAAAAATAAAAGTGCAGATGAGGTCAAAGCCAGTACACGGGGCTTCACAGAACGTGTCGCAGACGCTGCTAGACAACATCTCTTAGCAACCATCCGTGTAAAACGCATGCAAGTGCAGATGTGATTTTCACACAGCCCCATTCAATTCTATGGGGCCAGCATTGCATGAAAATCGCAGAATATAGAACATGCTGCGATTTTCATGCAACACACAAGTGACGCGTGAAAACCAACGCACATTCCGGATTCCGTGCGGGCGCAATGCGTTCGCATCACACATTGCACCCGCGTTGAATACTCGCTCGTGTAAAAGGGGCCTTATACTTCATGCTATAACTTTTGCCTAACAGACCTTTTGATGACCAAACATGTTTTTGGCAGAAGGCTCCTGGACGGATCAGTATTTCGGCGGTCTGATCATGCCCTTGCTGTGATTGGCAGCTCTTATCCTATCAGTATACGGGCTCATGTACTCAAACATATTTAATTTCCATGTCCGTTCCGTTTTTCTGCGGACCAGTTCAATGTGCATGTAAGTTAGGCTACATGCACTCGACCGTATGCATTTTGCAGTCCACAAAAGAAGTGCATGACATGAGCCCTACTATTGATGGACTGCTGGAAGTGTGGTGTCCAGTCCTGGTGAATACTTTCTGTTATTATATCCTGGCCAATGACAGGGCATGCTGTATATGTGACAGATGTGCTGGCGCACCCTTACATGGGACTTACATGCCTCACCTCCATCCCAGGGCTCTGATCATGGGCTGCAGTAACATACAGCAGGCTAATGTATAAGAAATACAAGCCTAGGTGTATGTGTGTGTATATATATCTCAGAAGGTCCTAGGCATCTTTCTGGCGTCGCTGATCACTGTAATCCACCAGTTGCATAGGTGCACTTCTATACAAAGAGCTGAACATACACCTCACAGCCTAGCGAAGACCCCTGACAGAACAGGAGCCCCTCTCCTGCCGCATACATTCGTGCATACTGTAGTTTTGCGGCCTACTACCACAACAACCCTCTCCCCATACAGCCGGATGGTCACTTTACCTTTCTCATTGCGGACAGGCACGGCTCCGGCCGTGGACTGGATCGGAGGCTGCTTGCTGAGAGCGCTGGAGGACGACATGGTTCCGGTAATCGTTCGAAACCTACACAGGAACGTAAGACTACAGCCTCCCGAAACCTCGGAGGACCCAAAACCACCGAGACAAACCGGCGGGAGGGAAGGGCCGACCTCTATGACAACTTCCTGCTGCGTTAGCTGTAAATCCCGCATGCGCACTGAGCTCCTCCCTTTCCGCTCGGGTCCTGGAAGAAAATGGTGAGTTAGATGTCTCTGTCCGCGCACTGTGGGGTTTATCCGTTGTCATCCTTTGCCGGGGATTGTTCCCGGTTTACCCCGATGTGTCCTCCGTTACCTGCAGAGGGTAATCTTTCCGGCAGTGTTTATATTGAGGGTTTTAAATGTGTTTCTGGAGGCGGCTGCTGAAATGGAGCAGGCCGGGAACCATTGCGCTGCACTTGGCGCATATAGGAGACATTCCTGTGGTTGCCTGCTGTTGACTGTCAGTATACATGTGATGTGTATGGCAGTACTGTACACAGCATGAGAACTGCCCTGCTCATGAATGAAGCTGATTGCTGTCACTGGGGCTTGTCCCAATACTGTGCCATACATGACCCAGTGACGCCGATCAGTGACCTCAGTGTGATACTGGTATGCTCCAGACTAGAATGCTGAGGCCAGTGATTGGCTGCGGATGTACGTGATGTCATCACTACATGTAAACAAAGCCTGGCGGCGATTTATCCAATGACTACCGGGTATGTTATGTTCCTTCGGTGCTGCGTGATTTTATCATGTAAAGAGTGAATGGGTGCCATGGGTAGAACTACACTGTTCCTTTCTGTTACCAAATATAAATAAGTGACCTTATGAGTCTATGGACGGGTCAGGATGCCCATGCTCTTTCCATAAACAG
Source organism: Bufo gargarizans (assembly GCF_014858855.1). NCBI lineage: Eukaryota > Metazoa > Chordata > Amphibia > Anura > Bufonidae > Bufo > Bufo gargarizans. Next base: position 137,194,432 of record NC_058081.1, read on the forward strand.
AAAATCCAGCCACTTGGGATTGGCGTTGCAACGGGAAGGAGCGATGCCCCCATGTGGAACAGGTAAGAAATCCCAGCAACGCCTGCCTTGCTTGAAAGTGAATTCATTTAATGTCTAGTAGAGACAACTGATAAAGGCTGCGTGCTGAAACGCGTCTACTAGACATTAAATGACTATGGAATAAAAATAATTTACTTTCAAGTAAGACAGGAGTTGCTGGGATTTCTTATCTCTTCCATGCTCTATCCATAGCGGTCGGCCAAATGCTTGTTCAGCTGAGGACTATCTTTTCTGACTCCCGCCTCGCACGCTCAGTTCCACATGTGTTTGTTGTGCTGCTTTCAGAGGGTTTATCGCCCAGGAGAAGTAAAGGCTCCGGTGTTGACTGGCATTTAAAGGGCATCTGTCAGCAGATTTGTACCTATGAAACTGGCTGACCTGTTACATGTGCGCTTGGCAGCTGAAGACACCTGTGTTGGTCTTGTGTTCATATGTGCCCGCATTGCTGAGAAAAATGATGTTTTAATATATGCAAATGAGCCTCTAGGAGCAACGCAGGTATTACCGTTGCACCTAGAGACTCGGCTTTCTCTGCAACTACTGCGCCATCTGCACTTTAGGAGAAGTCGGATTTGATTGTTTTTACTGCCTGGCCCTGTCAATCAAAGAGCGGCAGTTGCAGAGAGAGCAGAGCCTCTAGGTGAAATGACAACACCCCCGTTGCTCGTAGAGGCTCATTAGCATATAGTAAAACCATTTTATTTCTCAGCACTGTGGGCACATAAGAACATGGGACCAACACAGATGCTTTTAGCTGCCAAGCGCACATGTAACAGGTCAGTATCATAGGTACAAATCTGCTGACAGATGCCCTTTACGGTGACTGATACTTCTCTCACCTTGTGGAGTCAGAAGTGCCACATACACACTAGGTTGTCAACATGGTAGGTTGACAGTACTTCAACCCTCCTGAGGCTGCATCATGAGGAGCATGTAGGCGGTCTTTGTGAACCTGTGTATTTTCGGGATCTACGTCTGTAGCTGCGCCTTAACGGCCTCACGTTTTATTTCAGGCCAAACGCACCAAGAAGGTCGGCATTGTGGGTAAATATGGGACCCGTTACGGTGCTTCCCTAAGGAAGATGGTCAAGAAAATTGAAATTAGCCAACATGCTAAGTACACATGCTCCTTCTGTGGCAAGGTAAGTCTGTGTGTGTGTATGAGGGCCATAGCTTTTTTGGCTTTGTCTAAATAATTGACAGTTGTATTACATTGGTGTAGAAGTGTAATATTGGTGTATTTTCTTAGACCAAGATGAAGAGGAAGGCTGTTGGAATCTGGCACTGTGGTTCCTGCATGAAAATCGTAGCCGGAGGAGCCTGGACCTATAAGTAAGTACAGCATCTAGTGGGAAGCATTAGCAGATGCTAATGAGAAGGCTGTCAAGCCATTCACATTAGGCCGCTAACTAGTTGGGGGACCAGATGAGATAAAAATGTATAGCGCCAGCATATTCTGCAGCACTGTACACAATTAGTAAACCGAAGAAAAAGCTGTGCTGGCAGCTCAGCGCTTGTACATAAGCAAGCAATGACCTGAATATGGATGCTATGATATCTTCATAAGCTAAACAAGTTCTAAATGCTCCAATGAGGCCATGTCCCCTTTAACCCCTTCCCGACTACTGCCCTAATTGTACAATCAAGTTGAGTCTTTGAAGATGGAGCCCGCTCCCCCCTCCCAGCAGCACATGAACAGCAGATACTCGGGGCTAGTATTGGCGATAATGCCAATCAGACGTTAAAGTCCTCAGAAGCCATAGTCACTTGTGACCACAGCATCTAAGTTGGCTTTTCCTGGGAGTATTTTGCATACCCTAATGTATTAAAGGGGGTTATCTGAGATGGCACGCAATCCGTGCTATACATTGAGTGCATGATCCCCGCCTCGGGTTAGAACCTGCAGCTAGTGTTGAGTGAATCGGGTTCGGACTGCTGTATCGGTACCAGATTAGTTTGAGAACTTCATTAATAATATAGCCTCCGTACTACTGTAAAATGTATGGGCTCAGTGGAGGTCTTTGCTGCAGAGATTGCAAGACTGGTGTTATACGCATAATTTGGTGTCAAAATTCGACACTAATTTATGCGTATAACCAAAGTGTCATGTCAAAGATGAGACAAAGCAAGTCTCGCAATACTTGCAGCAATATTGCAGAGACCTCCAAGGAGCCCATACATTTGATGGTAGTATGGAGGCTACGGAGACTTTGATACTTCTATCTGCGTATTTAACATTTGAAAATGGAAATCCAAAGTCGGGTTCAGTTCTGGCTAGTACCTCGGTACCGGAGCAGGCTCTGGATCCCTATTTAAAATGTTAAATACACAGACAGAAATACCGAAGTCTTGCATAACTTCGGCCGAGAAACTTTTCCTACCTGGAAAACATACATTTTAATGCTGTATGGAAACAGCATTACAAACAAAGGGGAAGAATAAACTGGTGTACAAATGGATTGGTTGCCCATTGCAGATTCCACCTTTCCTTTTCCAAAGGAGCTGTCAAAATTAAAAGGTGGAATCTGATTGGTTGCTATGGGCAACTAAGCCAGTTCTACTTTACACCAGTTTGATAAATGACCCCCAGAGTTTAATGAATCGATCGATGATCTAAAGCATGATTCCCTCAAGCCTAGTTTTGATACTGAAAAAAATTAAACAAATAAACATACCGGTAGGTGTGCACTCCTAGTACTGAATGTAGGGCCACATATTTATTAGACATGTATAGTAAAATAATAAGTTACCTATATACAGGCGTATAAATATTCACAAATGAACCCACATAGTTCATACTCTGATTCATATTAGTCTGTTGTGCTGTCTGGTATAAAAAATGATGCAGAAAAATATTTTGTGCATGCAATAGCAATACTGCCCCAATATACTTTGATGTAGTAAAACAGTGTTTCTAGTGTTTATTTTGCATATCCACATCCAATATCTATATCCACAGTTGGTTAGTGTCTGTTCTGAATATCCATCAAATTAATATGGTAAATATAGCTTCATCTTATATATATTAAAAACTAGAAATGAAGTTATAATCCATAATTTCATACCGCAAGTATAATTAAGCGCAAGAAAGTGCATTAAGTTAGGCCTCTTTCACACTTGCGTTGTCTGGATCTGGCGTGTACTCCACTTGCCGGAATTACACGCCGGATCCGGAAAAACGCAAGTGTACTGAAAGCATTTGAAGATGGATCCGTCTTCAAAATGCTTTCAGTGTTACTATGGCAGCCAGGACGCTATTAAAGTCCTGGTTGCCATAGTAGGAGCGGGGAGCGGTATACTTACAGTCCGCGCGGCTCCCGGGGCGCTCCAGAGTGACATCAGAGCGCCCCGCGCATGGATGACGTGCCATGCGATCACGTCATCCATGTGCGTGGGGCGCCCCGACATCACTGGAGCGCCCCGGGAGCCGCACGGATGGTAAGTATGCTGCTCCCCCGCTACACTTTACCATGGCTGCCAGGACTTTAGCGTCCCGGCAGCCATGGTAACCACTCTAAAAAAGCTAAACGTTGGATCCGGCAATGCGCCGAAACGACGTTTAGCTTAAGTCCGGATCAATGCCTTTCAATGGGCATTCATTCCGGATCCAGTCTTCAGGATTTTTGGCCGGAGCAAAAAGCGCAGCATGCTGCGGTATTTTCTCCGGCCAAAAAACGTTCCATTCCAGAACTGAAGACATCCTGATGCATCCTGAACGGATTTCACTCCATTCAGAATGCATTAGGATAAGACTGATCAGGATTCTTCCGGCATAGAGCCCCGACGACTGAACTCTATGCCGGAAGACAAGAACGCAGGTGTGAAAGAGCCCTTATGCGTAAGAAAGTTCATCAGTGCTTCTTGATTCTTATGTCTTGATATCACAATCACTGCTCCACAGCAATCAGCGCATGGTTAGTCATAACGCCAACAAAGTAACAGATACTGTTCACTTACTTCAAGAGGCGCATGCTCCTGAGATGGGGTTGTGCACTTACCCCTTTCTGCCTCTGTTAGACAAACTGATCTTCCGAGGGCTTGTACCGGTCGGTGTGTTGTGATTTTGCTGCTATTGGTCTCCCTCTAGTTACTGCGCTTTGTCTTTGCTTCAGCTTCGATTAGTCCGGCAGCTATGAGTTCTCGAGGATAGGGATCTCCACATAGTTCCTCTTTAGGTCCAGACTATATAGAAGAGTTAATTAGAATAAAATAAAACACTGTTTATTTTACTATATATGTCTAATAAATATGTGGTCCTACATTCAGTACTAGGAGTGCACACCTATGTTTTTCTTCTTTCTATTCTCTCGTGTACTGAGATTGGGTGACTCAGTAAGGAAGTGAATCCTCATTATCCAGTTCGTCTTTGGTGTGACCCCCTACACCTAATTGAACAGAAAAAAATAAACATATTTTTATATATTTTTTTTTCTGTTGCAATATTCTGTCCCCCGTAACTTTATTATAGTTATGGCCACGAACGAGATGTGTGAGGGCTCATTTTTTGTGGGATGATCTGTAGAATAACATTTTTTTATTTGGTGGGGGGCTTTTTATTTACTTTATTCAAATATTTATTTATTTGGAGATAGTTTGGGTTAACTTATGCCCATGATGTGTTTTTGTTTGATTTTGGGGAAGTAATTGGTACAGAACTATATACCAGTTCAGTGCTGCCACCTGTTGACCTGTACTGGTATATACTAATGAGCCTGGAAGACTAGTACAGGCTTCGGCTCATTATTGGAACAGGGGAGCTTTCCCCGATCTCTGCCTGGGAAGGGTGCACTTCCAGGTTTTAGCCTCCTGAGACGCCATGGTCCCTGTATCTTTTGGCGCCTCATATGCTAATGAGGCGACTCGGTTATACTAGGCTTGGACTTCTATTTCTCCTGGGTGCGGTTATCTTCTCCCTGCCTGCGAGCGCATCCAATCAGAGCTCCTTGCTCGCAGCCAGGGAAAAGATAACCGCACCCAGGAGAAATAAAGGTCCACGCCTAGTATAGCATATGAGGCGCCAAATGAGACTAGACCACACCAAACGAGCGGGGGGTTCTTTAGAAGAAAAAAAGTGCCAAGACCTCAGTGGGGGCCACACTATAAGGTAGAATAATAATTATTAGATTAAGGATATCAAAGTGAAAGGTCCTCAAATTTACACGTGTCTTGTGTTTTTAGCCATAACTGCCCCCATATGGCCTTGCTTCCTATAAGGACAATAATCCCCTCCGTCACAATACTGTTCTTCATCCCACCGATCTCGGCTGCACTATATAAAAGCAATTATGAGACCCAGTTTATTAAGGAATTAATTGTAATTTCTCTGCAAGCTAGATTGCTTTCCATTCTGTTGTTCCTTGGAAACAGGAATCGGATTGTCACATTAACCATTGAAATGTCTCTTCCTTTTTAGCACCACATCTGCTGTCACAGTGAAGTCTGCCATCAGAAGACTGAAGGAGCTGAAAGATCAGTAGATCAATCCTTCTTGTGGAATCTGATCTTCGTCTGTTTCACTGGACTATTCTTTAATAAAGAAATGTCTTGGAAAATGGAAGCCAAATGTTTCATGGCCTGTTCTGTTCTACTATACAAATACTTCTGAGGTGCCTGAGCCCCAGTGGTGTAATGTGTATTACTGCACCTCAAAGGAGATGCTTTTTGTTGTCATGGAACACTTCTGTTCCATAGCGCAATTCTATGATGGAATGCCTTTAAAGGCCGTCATAATAGAGGTATATGGGCTGTAAAACTATCTGTTTCAGTTATGCAGGAGAGGACTCCCCTGCATAACTGAAACGGATCTGTTTTGCAGCCCATAGACCTCTATTATGACGGCCTCTAAAGGCATTTTGTTATGGTCTGTGGTAACGGAATCCATAACACAATTCACCTTTTACCAGTAAGGCTACTTTCACACTAGCGTTCGATCGGATCCGTTCTGAACGGATCCGCTCATATTAATGCAGACGGTGGCTCCGTTCAGAACGGATCCGTCTGCATTATAACTTAGAAAAATTTTCAAAGTTTGAAAGTAGCCTGAGTGGATCCGTTCAGACTTTACATTGAAAGTCAATGGGGGACGGATCCGCTTGAAGATTGAGCCATATGGTGTCATCTTCAAGCGGATCCGTCCCCATTGACTTACATTGTAAGTTGGAACGGATCCGCACAGCCAGGCGGACACCCGAACGCTGCTTGCAGCGTTCAGGTGTCCGCTCACTGAGTGGAGGCTGAGCGCTGGCAGGCGGATGCATTCTCAGTGGATCCGCCTCCACTGAGAATGCATTAGGGCCACACGGCTGCGTTCAGGGCCGCTTGTGAGCCCCTTCAAACAGAGCTCACGAGCGGAGGCTGAGCGCAGGTGTGAAAGTAGCCTAAACGAAGTGTGGATGAATTTCAAAATATGAAATTCACTCATCTCTAATTCTGTTTGGACGGTGTGACGTTTGTAGTAAACTTCAGCCTTGGGATATATTTTTTTTTTTTTTGCATGAAGGAATGGGACTGCCAATGGCATCTGATTTACTTTTATTATTTTAGGGTAGGTCTGGTATATATATAACTGGGGCAACCAGTTATGTTGACCCCAGTTACAGGAGAAATCGGCAGTACACTTTTAAAAATGTTAAATGTCTCTTACAGATCTTGTAATCGCACCTCAGCTGCTAGCCCTACCCTGGCCGCTGGTGTTGAGCGAAGCGAGCTTCATATGCTACATCCAAAGTTGCTTCGTTGAAAATGTAATACTGTATGGAGATCTGTCTCCGTACAGTATTAAGATGTATGGGCTCTGATGAGCCAAAGTTACAGAACTCTGCTTAGGTTCCAACTAGTACCTCTGAACTGAAGCAGAGTGTGGTTTTCCACTTTAAAAATCAACTACCCGAGTTATTTAACAGTCACATGCTACTTTGCAAATAACTTCTGCTCATCCGAAGTTTTGAACGAAAGCGACTTTGGATGTAGTATCCGAAGCTCTCTTCGCTGAACGCTACTGGCCACAATATGCACATGAGCATGTACTGGCTCAGTGCCCATATTGCAGAATGTAAACTGTGGGTTGACTTGAACGGGTCTGCATGATACAACCAAAGCTACAACTTCACCTATCTTTTGTGGAGTAGAAGCACCAAGTGCTTACGTTGAGTTTTTCCTCTGCCTCTGGGTCTGCATCTGTAAACTGAGTGCACACGGCCAATGCCTGTGCATTGAGGACCACTACCTGCGGTCTGCAGTGTGGACACTGAGCCATTACGCTTGTGTGGATGAGCCCTAACCCTTACATCCGTATATCAAAGCAACCATTATAGAAAGGGAGCACAATAAAATAGAAAATAAATGAAAATTAGTTGCTTGGTGTGCAATTAAGAAAAAATGAAATGTGAAAAACTGATAAAACAAAAACAAACCTGTTTTATTTGGAAGCGGTGTAACTAACCTAGTCTCAAACTGGTTAATGAAACTTAAGTAAGGCCTTATTCACATGACTGTGTTTTGGTCTGTGATTTTAAGCCAAAACCAGGTGCGGTTCTAAACACAGAACAGGTGCAGATCTTTCCCTTATACCTCATGTCTGTGGAGGCTCCAATCCTGGTTTCTGCTCACAATCGCGGATGGAAATTACTGACCAAACACTGAAGTGTAAATGAGGCTTAACACGTAGAAGCAAGTCTGCCCAGTATGAAGCTAACTATTGTCTATAGGGATTTGTCACTATTATACAGCATTAAAGGGCTTCTGTCCCCTCCAAACACCAATTTTCAACATCAGTTTTTGCTAATGTTTACAGGTTTGATATATATACCCCTCTTACCTCAGGCTGTGGTGTAATTTCAGTAAAAATTGGACTTTAGTGATATGTAAATTTCTTCACTACTAGCAAGTTGGGTGGACTTGCTGGTAGCCGCTGCACCCTCTGTCTGAAAAAGCGCCCCCTCCTCCTCTTGATTGACTGACAGGGCCAGCGAGCGCGCTCATCCTCCAGCTGGCCCTGCCTGCAGCTCAAATCCTGCGCCGTACAGGTCGTCATTCGGCGCAGGCGCTCTGAGAGAAGGACGCTCACTTGGCTGCACCTTCCTCAGTGCGCCTGTGCTGATGACGTCAGCCCTACACCCAGAAGAGAAGACTGGATATCTGAGAACAAAAGTGTTCCGCAAACCCACGGCCACTAATGCACTCTTGAGGTGGAAAAGTGGACATCCACACCCACTTAAAAGAGGCATTCCTAAGGGGCAATACCTTAGAATGAGACGAAATTGCTCTCAGTGGTCTGATTTTAAGGCATCAGCGGATGACCTCCAGAAATGGTTTGTGGAGAGGGGTTACCCCAAAACTGTCCTGAAGGAGGCCTATCAGTGTGCGGCTCCATGCGATAGGGAAGATCTCCTGCATCCCAAGAACAGGGTATCTGAGGATGCTCAACTATGTATCATAGGGACCTATGACACGGCACACAAGGAGATACGTGCATTGTTGACTGAACACTGGGTGATTTTAAGAACGGACCCAGATGTTGGGCATCTAATAGGAGGATATCCTATGATAACATACTGTCGTGGGTGGGAATATAAAGGATAAGGTGGTCCATAGTGCATTCAATTCCCCTACCAATGAAACCTGGCTAGCGGCGAATATACCAAATGGCACATATAAATGTGGTAACTTGCATAGCCTGCAAAGTGATCTTGAAGGGTGCATACTTCACTAGCTCAACCACAGGACACAGATTCAACATCAAATCCTTTATTAATTGTAAGACAGTAGGGGTGGTGTACCTTGCGACCTGCATTTCTGGATTGCGATATGTGGGGAAAATGAAGCGCAAATTTAGGAGACGCATAGGGGAGCATTTACTTAAGATCAGAAGTCATGGTGATACCCCTATTGCACAACATGTGGCAGCCAAACGCCCCATGACAACAGACTTTTAAGTTTCAGGGGATAGAACATGTGCGACCACCACTCGGAGGGGGGGGGGGGGGGGGGATGTTGATACACTCTTCAGAAAAGAAGTGCAGTGGATTTTCACGCTGAATACAGTGAAACCAAAGGGTCTTAATGATGCTATTTAATTTGCATGTTTTATTGAATGAATAACGTTGCCCTTCACTATGCAGTGTATTTTATATATCCTCTGCCTTCCTGTCCATCCGATAGGGTTGTCCCTCCTATGTGTCTCCCCCTACCTGTGATCTTCCTCTACCTGCCAGACGTAGAGACCTCACACGAGACAGGATCCAATTGGATCCATTACGTGTCTAGTAGGAGAGGTAGTGACTAGAGTTGAGCGAACACCTGGATGTTCGGGTTCGTCCGAACTTCCCGGAAATGTTCGGGATCCGAACTTCGCCCCGAACCCTATTGAAGTCAATGGGGACCCGAACTTTTCGGCACTAAAAAGGCTGTAAAATAGCCCAGGAAAGGGCTAGAGAGCTGCAAAAGACAGCAAAATGTAGGTAAATCCTCTGCAAACAAATGTGGATAGGGAAATGAAATAAAATAAATTAAAATTAACCAATATCAATTGGAGAGAGGTCTCATGGCAGAGAATCAAGCTTCATGTCACCCACCACTGGAACAGGCCACTGTCAGATATTTAGGCCCCGGCACCCAGACAGAGGAGAGGTTCATTCAACTTTGGGTTGCCCCGCAATATAATGGTAAAATGAAAATAAAAAAAGGATTGAATGAGGAAGTGCCCTGGAGTACAAAAATATATGGTTAAGGGGAGGTAGTTATAAATGTCTAATCTGCACAAGGGATGGACAGGTCCTGGGGGATCCATGCTTGGTTCATTTTTATGAACGTCAGCTTGTCCACATTGGCTGTAGACAGGCGGCTGTGTTTGTCTGTAATGACGCCCCCTGCCGTGCTGAATACACGGTCAGACAAAACCCTGGCCGCCGGGCATGCCAGGACCTCCAAGGCATAAAAGGCTAGCTCTGGCCACATGGACAATTTGGAGACCCAGAAGTTGAATGGGGCCAAACCATCAGTCAGTACGTGGAGGGGTGTGCACACGTACTGTTCCACCATGTTAGTGAAATGTTGCCTCCTGCTAACACGTTCCGTATCAGGTGGGGGTGCAGTTAGCTGTGGCGTGGTGACAAAACTTTTCCACATCTCTGCCATGCTAACCCTGACCTCAGAGGAGCTGGCTGTGACACATGCGTTGGCGACCTCTTGCTCCTCCTCTGCCTTCACCTTGGGCTTCCACTTGTTCCCCTGTGACATTTGTGAATGCTCTCAGTAGCGCGTCTACCAACGTGCGCTTGTACTCGCGCATCTTCCTATCACGCTCCAGTGCAGGAAGTAAGGTGGGCACATTGTCTTTGTACCAGGGATTCAGCAGGGTGGCAACCCAGTAGTCCGCACACGTTAAAATGTGGGCAACTCTGCTGTCGTTGCGTGGGCACTGCAGCATGTAGTCGCTCATGTGTGCCAGGCTGCCCAGAGGTAAGGACAAGCTGTCCTCTATCGTCATCGTCCTGCGTTTCCCCCCCAGCCACCCACCAGTGATGGGCCCGAGCTGCGTTGGGTGCCACCCCGCTGTGAACATGCTTCATCCTCATCCACCTCCTCCTCCTCATCCTCGTCCTCCAGTAGTGGGCCCTGGCTGGCCACATTTGTACCTGGCCTCTGCAGTTGCAAAAAAAAACTCCCTCTGAGTCACTTCTAAGAGACTGGCCTGAAAGTACTAAAAATGACCCCTCTTCCTCCTCCTCCTCCTGGCCCACCTCCTCTTCCATCATCGCCGTAAGTGTTTTCTCAAGGAGACATAGAAGTGGTATTGTAACGCTGATAACGGCGTCATCGCCACTGGCCATGTTGGTGGAGTACTCGAAACAGTGCAACAGGGCACACAGGTCTTGCATGGAGGCCCAGTCATTGGTGGTGAAGTGGTGTTGTTCTGCAGTGCGACTGACCCGTGCGTGCTGCAGCTGAAACTCCACTATGGCCTGCTGCTGCTCGCACAGTCTGTCCAGCATGTGCTAGGTGGAGTTCCACCTCGTGGGCACGTCGCATATGAGGCGGTGAGCGGGAAGGCCGAAGTTACGATGTAGCGCAGACAGGCGAGCAGCGGCAGGATGTGAACGCCGGAAGCGCGCACAGACGGCCTGCACTTTATGCAGCAGCTCTGACATGTCGGGGTAGTTGTGAATTAACTTCTGCACCACCAAATTCAGTACATGCGCCAGGCAAGTGATGTGCGTCAAACTGGCTAGTCCCAGAGCTGCAACGAGATTTCGCCCATTATCGCACACCACCAGGCCGGGCTTGCGGCTCATCGGCAGCTACCACTCATCGGTCTGTTGTTCAATACCCCGCTACAACTCCTGTGCGGTGTGGGACCTGTCCCCCCAAGCATTTGAGTTTCAGAATGGCCTGCTGACGTTTACCCCGGGCTGTGCTGAAGTTGGTGGTGAAGGTGTGTGGCTGACTGGATGAGCAGATGGAAGAAAGGAGGAGGAAGCCGAGTAGGAGGAGGAGGCTACAGGAGGCAAAGAATGTTGCCCTGTGATCCTTGGCGGCAGAAGGACGTGCGCCAAACAGCTCTCCGCCTGGGGCCCAGCCGCCACTACATTTACCCAGTGTGCAGTTAGGGAGATATAGCGTCCCTGGCCGTGCTTACTGGTCCACGTATCTGTGGTTAGGTGGACCTTGCCACAGATGGCGTTGCGCAGTGCACACTTGATTTTATCGGATACTTGGTTGTGCAGGGAAGGCACGGCTCTCTTGGAGAAGTAGTGGCGGCTGGGAACAACATACTGTGGGACAGCAAGTGACATGAGCTGTTTGAAGCTGTCTGTGTCCACCAGCCTGAATGACAGCATTTCATAGGCCAGTAGTTTAGAAATGCTGGCATTCAGGGCCAGGGATCGAGGGTGGCTAGGTGGGAATTTACGCTTTCTCTCAAATGTTTGTGAGATGGAGAGCTGAACGCTGCCGTGTGACATGGTTGAGATGCTTGGTTTTTTGGTGCTCTTGTTTTTAAGGTGTTTACTCCACTGCAGTTCATGCTTTGCATGCAGGTGCCTGGTCATGCAGGTTGTGCTAAGGTTCAGAATGTTAATGCCTCGCTTCAGGCTCTGATGGCACAGCGTGCAAACCACTCGGGTCTTGTCATCAGCACATTTTTTGAAGAACTGCCACGCCAGGGAACTCCTTGAAGCTGCCTTTAGGGTGCTCGGTCCCAGATGGCGGCGGTCAGTAGCAGGCGGAGTCTCTTGGCGGCGGGTGTTTGCTTTTGCCCACTGCTCCCTCTTTTGCTACGCTGTTGGCTCGGTCTCACCACTGCCTCTTCCTCCGAACTCTGAAAGTCAGTGGCACGACCTTTATTCCATGTGGGATCTAGGACCTCATCGTCGCCTGCATCGTCGTCCACCCAGTCTTCCTCCCTGACCTCCTGTTCAGTCTGCACACTGCAGAAAGACGCAGCAGTTGGCACCTGTGTTTCGTCATCATCAGAGACGTGTTGAGGTGGTATTCCCATGTCCTCATCATCAGGAAACATAAGTGGTTATGCATCAGTGCGTTCTATGTCTTCCACCGCTGGGGAAGGGCTAGGTGGATGCCCTTGGGAAATCCTGCCAGCAGAGTCTTCAAACAGCATAAGAGACTGCTGCATAACTTGAGGCTCAGACAGTTTCCCTGATATGCATGGGGGTGATGTGACAGACTGATAGGCTTGGTTTTCAGGCGCCATCTGTGAGCTTTCTGCAGAAGACTGGGTGGGAGATAATGTGAACGTGCTGGATCCACTGTCGGCCACCCAATTGACTAATGCCTGTACCTGCTCAGGCCTTACCATCCTTAGAACGGCATTGGGCCCCACCAAATATCGCTGTAAATTCTGGCATCTACTGGGACCTGAGGTAGTTGGTACAGAAAGAGAAGAAAAAAAAGAAGAAAAAGACCCCAGAAGTCCCCCAACATATATAACAGGGACAATGCCCGTAAAATAAACAGATAAAGGGGGACACCTAAAAAAGAATGACTCGGTACAAGCTCCGAGCATAACGGCAGAAAGCAGAAGGAAAGAGCTTAGAGTACCATTGGTTAGAAAAATATACGCTTTTATTAAATTCATGATAAAAATACACATAGTGAATGCCAAGAATAAGGTAAGGGAGCAGGGGAAAAGAAAACGAGCGCCATCCTGGATGGACACACTGGTCACAACATATAATAGTCTATCAATAAGGTTACTGCGAATATGGGAAAAACAACTACTGATATATGGTACAATGACCAACCCATAGATGCAGACCAGATGAGTAAATAATGGTAGAGGGTGAGTGGAGATCAAAGAAATGGTCAAACCGCCATGGCTATAGTGCATAATGTATGGTACAAAGGACATAGGTCATGCTAAATGTAGACAGTGTACCAATAAATCAGCAATAATGGACCAGGCAAAATAGCTCAACATTGGCAGCACATAGCCATGGCTAGACACCTGTGATCAAACACTCACCAAAATGGGACCAGATGTGAACAGAAAAACCAGGATGGCGCTACCCCAACGCGCGTTTCGGCGTGCCTTCGTCAGGGGGTAGCGCCACCACTGCGGACCAGGTATTTATGTCTCCTTCAACCAATGGCAGAGATAATACTCACTCATCTCCTGGTGTGTTGGTGGAACGGCGCGCGCAATCCGCACACCGTCACTTCCGGCAATCCCACAGCCGGCGTCCCGTCGGCACGCCCACACCACATGACAAGTCACATGATCAGGCGGCGTGACGTCCGGACGCTCGGGCGTGAGATGCCGTAGGCGGTGACGAACGACGCGCGCACACAACACAGAAGGGGAGGAGGAATGGGACGTCTGTACCTCAAAAGAAAACGTAACATAACATATAGCATGCAAATTTAAAGGCACCATATATGCTGGCATGTCAGATTTTACAATTTTATGGACAGCCCTGTATTCGCTCATTATAAGAATGCACATATAGAAATGACAACATGCGTTTTTACAAATAAATAGCATGGTGTAAATATGATAATGACATATAAGTAGATATATAATAATGTAAACACTGGATATATTATATACATAATAAGCACATATATATACAATTTCATCATAATGTAACATGGCATAGGCATATAGATATATAAATGTACAATTCATTAGCATGATAAACAGAGTTGAGGTATGGGCGACAAAGGACACATCTCAATTAGGATAATGCCAACAATGATTAAATAAAGGTAATAAAAATTACAAAATACATAAATCAAGTATAAAGTGGATTCCGGTAAAAACCATATGTGATAGGTCAACCATGATTGAGGGTATATATATGGATGATGATGAAAATAAATAGATATACAAATATAAGTGTTAAATATACAATATACAATAAAGATCTATATATATGATAAAACAGGGTACAAGACCCAATGGACCGATCAAAGGATTCAATAAAGAAAGATAATAGGAGTGACGGGAAAGTGTTACATGCCATTTAGAGAATTCATAAATGGCCTTAAGGATAAAAGTGCATATAAAGTGCTAGTGCATGAGTAAAAAAAGGTAAAGAATGGTGGAAAAAATGGTGAAAAAAATGAAGGATGTGAAGAGAAGAGGTGGGAAGAAATAAGGTGCTAGAAGACGATGATTATCAAATAGATAGTCGATCCGAAATCCAAAAACACATGGTAATGTTCAAACACCATCCATAATCAGAATATCATAAAAAATAGGTTAATCGACAATGGCGTAGCTGGGCTTCTGAAAAGATGGACAGCCACAACGGCGGAATCCAATATTGCTTCAAACAGAAGAATAATAGAGCAGACGTCCCTACACAGCGATGTAGAAGTACTGTGGAGGGAGACAAGAGAATAGATGAAGGGAAGAAAAAATAAATAAATGAAGTTTATAGATACATAACACACATGCTGTTAAAAGAAAAAATTGGGTCCACAGTTGCGGGCCCAGCGGCTACAAAAAGGCAGAAAATCCCAGATTTTCATTTAGACCCTCGGGACGTAATGTCCCCAGGGTCCAAATCCAGCGGCTTTCACACTGAGCAAGCCTTTTAGATACACATCCCGCACGGAGGTCCACCTGAACACAATCAATCCCCTTTATTTTGAGGAATTTCGGGTTACATGAATGGAATTCCCTAAAGTGCCTTGCAATCGGCTTGAGAACCTCACCGTCCTTTTGTTCCTGTGCATTCAGGATATCCCTCACATGCTCCCTCACACGAACACGAAGTTCTCGTGTCGTGAGGCCCACATAGATCTTGGGGCAGGGACAGTGGGCATAGTAGACCACTCGTGTGCTGGAGCATGTGAGAGTATGATTAATCCTGAATGTTTTGGTGCCCGAGGAATCTGTGAAGTCAAAGGACCGCTCCATATTGGGGCACGCAGAACATTTGCCGCACGGTCTAAAGCCAGTCTTGGGGCTACCCTGTCCGAAGAACAGGGGGGAGAGAGTTGGTTGAAGATAACCTCTGACTAAATTATCACGCAGGGTGTTAGCCCTGCGAGCTGTAACCAAAGGTCGTGGAGGTAAAAGTCTTTCCAGGACCAGGTCAGTCAATAGGATCGGCCAGTGTGAGGCTAGACAATTCCTCATTTCGTCCCAATGGGAGTGATATTTACTTATAAAGCGGATCCTATTGTCGGGTATCTTATCTCCCTTTGTTTGGAGAAGTTGGACCTGTCCCTGCAGCTTTGCCCGCCGATATGCTTTTTTAATAGAGCGATGACTATAGCCTCTCTTGAGGAAACGATCCTTCAGTTCACAGGCTCGCCTCTCAAAAATTGCATCGTCGGAACATATCCGGCGGATGCGCAAAAATTGGCCGATGGGAATGGCGGAGATGGTATTCCTGGGGTGTAGAGAGGTTGCATGCAGATAGGCATTCACGGCTGTCTCCTTACGGAAGACATCGGTTCCGATCTGTCCATCATGGTGTCTAAAGACGGACACATCCAGAAAATCCACCCTATATTTATGGTGTGTATATGTTAATTTGATATTCCTGGAGTTCGTATTAAGGAGCCTGAAGAAGTCGTGAAGTTGTTGTTCCGTGCCCTGCCAGATCATGAAGACGTCGTCAATGTACCGCGCCCATAAAATGGCGCGGTCCATGACGACGTGTCCGTCTGACAGGAAAAGGTCCCTCTCCCACAGCCCCAGGAACAGGTTGGCATATGCGGGTGCGCATGCTGCACCCATTGCTGTTCCCTGGAGCTGTAGGAAGAAGGACCCATTAAAGGAGAAAAAATTCCGTGTGAGTACAAACCTCAAGAGCTGCAGCAAAAATGAGGAGAATTCCTTAGGTAAGTTGCTGGCTGATAGAAAAAATTCCACTGCCCTCAACCCATCCACATGTTGAATGCTGGTATACAGAGATTCAACATCACATGTCACCATGATATAGTCATCCTCAAGTGTGATTCCCTGTATCCTTTTAAGGAAATCAGATGTATCCCTAACATGGGATGGTAAGGTCTCTACAAGGGGCTTCAAGTGGAAGTCCAGCAACTTACACACCCCCTCTACCATACTGTTACACCCAGAAATAATGGGCCTACCTGGGGGCACAGATGTGTTCTTGTGAACCTTCGGCAGAAGGTATAAGGTGGGAATGGCGGGTTCCTGGATAATAAGAGCCTCGTATAGTTTCTTAGAGATGATATTCTTCTCAAGACCCATATCCAGGAGTCTCATCAGTTCATTTCTGTAAGAGATGGAGGGGTTAAACGTTAATTTTTGGTAACAGACTGGGTCATTCAGCTGTCGATACGCCTCCGCCAGATACATCCTCCGAGGCCAGACCACCAAATTTCCCCCCTTGTCAGCCGGCTTGTAGACCACGTCTTTGATGTTTTTTATCCTGCCAAGGCTGTGTCGTTGATCCTTATTCAAGTTGTCATATTGTATTGACAGGGGTATCTGTTTGAAATCTCTGCTGACAGCCTTGACAAAAAGGTCTATGGCCGGACATAGAGACAAGGGGGGAAACTTGGTAGATCTTTTTCTGATCTCAGAGGGTATCAAATCAGTGACATTGGCGGTTGATCCCTCTTGTTCCGCCAATAAGTCTTTCAACACACGTAAAGCCCGTTGCTCGTCCTCAGTGTTGAGGACTCCCGTAGAGTCACCTCTAGCATGCCACCTCTTCATCATTAGAGACCGCCCGAAAAGATGTAAATCCTTAACGGCAGTGAAGCAGTCAAAACCGCAACTAGGTGCATATGACAAGCCCTTCTCCAAAAGAGAGACATCTGTCCTAGAAAGAACATGGTCGGATAGGTTAATTACCTTAGGCTCGTTATGAGATGGCTTCGTAATCGCGGTAGATTCCGGTTGTCTCTTTCCACCGGGGCCGTTACCATGCTCCATTTTTCTTTTGTTGCGGGTAAGGCGAGTGGGGTTGGTGTCCTGTGTCTGGGAGTCCCCAACAGAAGATACGGAGGATATTGAGGAAGATCTGCTGCGTGACCGGTTCTTATATCTATGATTACCAGCTTCCTTATTTTTCCATTTATAGACACGGTTTTGTTGTAAATCATTGTTATCCCTGGAGAACTTCTGTATTTTGGTTCCCTGTATCTCCTTTTCCCAAATCGGGTATTGTATGTTGAGGTGTTCTTGAAAGCTTTTCAAATTTTCAGCGCTACAGTTACTGGATAGACTCACCTGAAGGGAATCAATGTCATTATCTATTTGTTCAAGGCACTTTTTGTCATGGCCAATCAGAAGCTCAATAAATTTAAAAGAGCTCTGATTGCAAATCTCCTCCCATTTAGAGGAGAAAGTGTCATCCTCAATGGGAAAAGACGGGAAAACCTGTATCCTTAGGCCGCGCGGTATGAGGCCTCTCTGGAGGTACCTTTCCAGGAAGGCCTTGTTCCACCACGTCCGTGCCCTCTTGTGTAGCAGCCGCTGGAGTGAACCCTGGGTCTCCCTAATCGTGCCACCGCTGGGACCGCCCACTGCCCCCTCATCCTTAAAAACAGCATCGAGTTGGGATAACCAAGATAATTCCCTGGCTTTGTAATCCATATTTATGCGGGTCAAAGAGATCTCTGAAAAAGACACAGTATGAGTTAAATCAGAAAGAGAAGAAAAAGACCCCAGAAGTCCCCCAACATATATAACAGGGACAATGCCCGTAAAATAAACAAATAAAGGGGGACACCTAAAAAAGAATGACTCGGTACAAGCTCCGAGCATAACGGCAGAAAGCAGAAGGAAAGAGCTTAGAGTACCATTGGTTAGAAAAATATACGCTTTTATTAAATTCATGATAAAAATACACATAGTGAATGCCAAGAATAAGGTAAGGGAGCAGGGGAAAAGAAAACGAGCGCCATCCTGGATGGACACACTGGTCACAACATATAATAGTCTATCAATAAGGTTACTGCGAATATGGGAAAAACAACTACTGATATATGGTACAATGACCAACCCATAGATGCAGACCAGATGAGTAAATAATGGTAGAGGGTGAGTGGAGATCAAAGAAATGGTCAAACCGCCATGGCTATAGTGCATAATGTATGGTACAAAGGACATAGGTCATGCTAAATGTAGACAGTGTACCAATAAATCAGCAATAATGGACCAGGCAAAATAGCTCAACATTGGCAGCACATAGCCATGGCTAGACACCTGTGATCAAACACTCACCAAATGGGACCAGATGTGAACGAGAAAACCAGGATGGCGCTACCCCAACGCGCGTTTCGGCGTGCCTTCGTCAGGGGGTAGCGCCATCACTGCGGACCAGGTATTTATGTCTCCTTCAACCAATGGCAGAGATAATACTCACTCATCTCCTGGTGTGTTGGTGGAACGGCGCGCGCAATCCGCACACCGTCACTTCCGGCAATCCCACAGCCGGCGTCCCGTCGGCACGCCCACACCACATGACAAGTCACATGATCAGGCGGCGTGACGTCCGGACGCTCGGGCGTGAGATGCCGTAGGCGGTGACGAACGACGCGCGCACACAACACAGAAGGGGAGGAGGAACGGGACATCTGTACCTCAAAAGAAAACGTAACATAACATATAGCATGCAAATTTAAAGGCACCATATATGCTGGCATGTCAGATTTTACAATTTTATGGACAGCCCTGTATTCGCTCATTATAAGAATGCACATATAGAAATGACAACATGCGTTTTTACAAATAAATAGCATGGTGTAAATATGATAATGACATATAAGTAGATATATAATAATGTAAACACTGGATATATTATATACATAATAAGCACATATATATACAATTTCATCATAATGTAACATGGCATAGGCATATAGATATATAAATGTACAATTCATTAGCATGATAAACAGAGTTGAGGTATGGGCGACAAAGGACACATCTCAATTAGGATAATGCCAACAATGATTAAATAAAGGTAATAAAAATTACAAAATACATAAATCAAGTATAAAGTGGATTCCGGTAAAAACCATATGTGATAGGTCAACCATGAGGTAGTTGGTACACTAGGATGTGTGGCTGTGGCAGAACGGCCATGTCCTCTCCCAGAACCAGAGGGTCCACTAACACCACCATGTCCGTGTCCGTGTCCCTTACTAGATGTTTTCTTCATTGTTACCGTTCACAACAATAAGAAAAAAAAATATTTGGCCCAATGTATTGAATTCAAATTCAGGCCTTTTTTTACAGGCACCTAACACTATCTGGCTATCTATTTAGGTACCGTATTACACTAATACAGGCACAGCAGTAACCACAGATTTAGCTGAATATAAATTGTAGGCCTAGTATTTAGGCCCTGGGTGACAGGTATACGTTTACAGACAGAATTAGACTTGGAGATGCACAGTAGCGTGTGAAGTTATTGAGGATGACCCTATGTGCACCTTCAATGTAATATACCCTTTTATGGATAGATTTAAACTTGGCCTGATACAGCAGAAACCACTGATTTAGGGAATTGCTAAGTTGGGAATTGTATTTCAACCCAGAAAAAAAAAATATCCTTTGCCAGACAGCAGACAGTATTACAATTGGCTAGCCACAGCTGAAACACCAGATTTAGGGTACTGCTATTTTGGCAATTGTATTTCACCCCTCAATAAAATAGCAAGCACAGCCAAGCCCCTGATGTAGCATATAGCAAAAAAATAACCACACTATTGATGGTTAAATGTATTTGATGGCAACTTGTGCTGGCGCACCACAAGACACAAAATGGCTGCCGATCACCCCAGAAAAAAAGTGACAGAAAAACGCTCTGGGCAGCCTAAAAACAGTGAGCATTTAAATAGCAGAGGTTGAATAATTCACAGCTGTAGATCGATCACTTCATTAAGTGTTTTGGAAGAGTAAATCCCTGCCTAATCTCGCCCTAACAGCAGCAGCTGCATCCTATCCCTACACTGATCAGAGCAGAGTGACATGCGGTGCTATGTGACTCCAGCTTAAATAGAGGCTGGGTCACATGCTGCACTGGCCAATCACAGCCATGCCAATAGTAGGCATGGCTGTGATGGCCTCTTGGGGCAAGTAGTATGACGCTTGTTGATTGGCTGCTTTGCAGCCTTTCAAAAAGCGCCAAGAAAGCGCCGAACACCGAACCCGGACCTTTACGAAAATGTTCGGGTTCGGGTTCGGGTCCGTGTCACGAACACCCCAAAATTCGGTACGAACCCGAACTATACAGTTCGGGATCGCTCATCCCTAGTAGTGACTGACATTTCTGTTTAATGTGGGTCACTGTCTATGGCAGGTATGGTTTACCTGTTCCAATTTATAGACATCAGTGTTATCCAAATTTGGAGATATCTCATGGGCCCCATGTCCCCGTTTAGTTATAACCCTAGCATTCGTCACCAATATACTCACTCCCCACTGCCACAGCGAAGGATGATGACAGGAGCGGTCGTGCACAGATTGGCTGCCTGTCATAAGTAAGTGATGACTGCAGGATGAGGCGCGGTCGGACGCCTATTGGATGCCTGTCAGAGGCATGGCAGTGAGAGGGGAGGAGCCATCTCCATTTAATCACAGCGCATACCTCGCGCGCGCCACGGCCACTCGTTTGCTGCACGCACGCCATCAGAGGCGTGCAGCGTTATAGTCAGCAATTAGATTAAGTGTGCTGAAGTAACATCTCGTTGTGCTTTTAGGTCCCTTTACACGGGATGCTAGAACAGCAGATTTCCCGATAATTGCCTGCTCACTGGTGGAGGAGACATCTGCCTTTCCATGCAGTGATATCCTCCGGAGGAGCGGTCACTAATGCCATTGCTCTTCCCCCATACTGACTGTTTCCCAGCAGCAGATCGTGTTTACACAGCACAATCTGCCAGTAAACAATAACTTGTGTGTGCACACAAACCATACCCGTTCATCAGGTAATTGGTAGTTTGCTTACACCGCCAGATAATCTCTAATCAAGTGTTCCTATGACCACTTGTTAGCGATTATCATTGGCATTCTTGGCTTGTGTAAAGGGCTCCTTAGTTAAACACCTTTTGCTGATTAACTCTTAGAGACAAACAAACAGAGGTTCACTTATTAGGATGATAGGAGTTTTCAATTTCCATAACCAGAATGTCTCCTATGTAGGCCTCTTGCACACGACCAAATGGCTTTTTCAGTGTTTTGCGGTCTGTTTTATACGGATCCATTTTTTTGTTTCAGTAGTGTTTCCGTTCCGTTTTTTGCGGATCAGAAACATGGCATATACAGTAATTACATAGAAAAACCGGTCTGGGCATAACATTTTCAATAGATGGTTCCGCAAGAACGGATACGGAAGGCATACGGATGAATTCCGTATCCATTCCATGTTTTTTGGTTCTTTTTACAGCCCCATTTACTTCAATGGAGCCACGGAATGTGATTTGCGGGCAATAATAGGACATGTTCTATCTTTGAACGGACATACGGAAACGGAATGCATACGGAGTACATTCAGTTTTTTTTGCGAACCCATTGAAATGAATGGTTCCGTATACGGACCTCAATAAAAGGAACGTAAAAGGAAAAAAAGAAACGTTTGTGTGCAAGAGGCGATATTTATCACTATCTTTGTAATGAATGCCTATCACCTACATGTCCCCTTTGTTATGGTTGTTCACATTGTTTCTGTCTGAACACCTTTCTTTACACTGGTGCTTTTCCTAGTCCATTGTGTTTTTTTTTTATGTCAAGAATAGTGCATTCTGCATAGCTAACCCTTAAATCTGGTCCGTCAGGTTTCCCCAGGATCGGTTTCAGAATGGGTCCTGTACAATGGCCATGGTTACAAATCTTGGCAGAGTCACTATTTGAAATTGAGGCTAAATCCTAATTGTGAGATAATAATAAAGTGGTTGTGACTTCCGGTTCCGGCGCTGGGATGCAGAACATGGAGTAAGTGAGCTCCGGGCACGTGTCCTTCTAATATCACCTGCGCTCCGTTTCTGGCGACGATAAAGGGCTCCGAATGTCACCCACGAGACCCCCGGCAGTGAAGGCCTCCGGTCCATGGACCGATATCTATTATGGAGCGGCAGACGGCAAGTAAAGCAGACCGCAGCACCATGCTGAGCAAGATTCCCGCCCCGCGTCACCGAGTGACATCAAAGAAGCTGAAACTACGGCTGGTGAGAGCGGCATGGCAAATAATGATCTGTTCAAAATTGATTACAAGACCCTGGCCATTGAAGTGGCCAAGTACTTAGCTCCAGACATTAAAGAGACACTTTCCAAGACTCTCTCAGTCTCTTCATGAGCTACATGACACCGTAGCGAGACATGAGGCGAGTTGGAGCAAAGGGTTGCAGTAATGGAAGAAGATGTTTCCAGATCCAATCGTGATGCTCAGGATTTATATAAGCAAAATATAATACTGAAGGACCGTCTAGAAGACCTGGAAAACAGGTCAAGGCGGAACAACCTGAGGATTGTGGGCCTGCCAGAAAGCCATTAAACAGAAAGCCATTAAACAGCCGGCTCTAAAAGAAATATGTGAGATCGAGCTGCCACAAGCCTTAAACTTAAGTGGGAGGCACAAAGTTGAAAGGGTTCACCGTGTTGGACCTGCTATAGAACTGCAGAAACCAAGGGGTATCGACTCCCAAAATTCTGCAACAAAACCGCATCAAGTCATTATGCGATTTCTGGACTATAGCGACAAAGAATCCATACTACGACCCTTTAGAGCTCGCAAAGGGCCATTAAAGGTGAGAGGCCACACCATCTTGATGTTTGCAGATTACTCGGCTCTAGAAGCAAAGAGAAGACGTGAGTTTAGTCAGGAACTCTATAAGCAGCAAGTAAAGTTCCAGCTATTATATCCGGCAATTTTAAGAGTGACCACAATAGATGGCACAGTCAAAACCTACCACGATACTGATGCAGCAACAGAGTTTCTTCGCTCAAATGGTCGACCTGGAGAGCCAAGACAAAGAGGAAGATCCCCGCGGAAACATCAGCAGAGCAGGGAAATGTCGAGGAGCCCGGAATGGAGATGTACGCCGCCAGCAGACAGAATGAGACAGGACTGGGAACTAGTTCCGGTAGATAAGCAGGATCCTCGTCCAAAGAGAAGTGACTCATGGTCGCGATAACCTCATCACTACAGGTAGCCAGGATTGAGCTCAGTGTAGGACTCCTACGATTCTCTTGATGCCAGCTGAGTGAGGTGGTGGTGGTAATACATAATTGAGTAGCACCAAGATGCACGAATGACTGAATTTTGCACCACTTTCCATATTTTCATGCATGGTTTTATATGTTTGTGGTTTGCACGTTAGTGTTTAAGGAGGATGGGCGGCTAGGTTCTGTAGCCCAGAAAAAAGAGAAGTCCTGAGGAAAGTAGAGAGGGCAATGCATATGTCATTAAGTTATAAAAACAAGGGGATGGGGGGGGAGGGAGGTAGTTTGTTATGTTTTTGGGGGTGTTATTCCTATTCATGCATCAGCCGACGCTCACTTAATGATCCATCAAGTATTGGGTTATACTCATTTAGATCCTGTCATTAGGATGCCATATAACTGGATTAGGGATATATATGAAAATTGTTAGTTGGAATGTAAAGGGCTTACGCTCGCCGCAGAAGAGGTGGATGATCCTCCGTCACCTTAAAAAAATGAAACCTGACATAGCCCTGCTTCAGGAAACTCACCTGGTAGCTGGAGATTTTGGGAGAATGAAAAAATTGTGGGTTGGGCAGGTGATTGGATCAGCCTCCTCTGAGCGGAAAGCCGTAGTTTTGATTTTAATAGTGCGTTTAATTACAAGCTGTTGGACTCTGCCTCGGATGACAAAGGTAGATGGGTCAAGGTTTTAATACGAGTCCAAAATTCAGAATACACTATTTATAATGTATACGGACTGAACTCCAACAACTCACAATTTTTCAGGTTACTGGAAAGCAACTTACTTACAGATAAGGCCTCAAATCTGGTAGTAGGGGGCGACTTAAATTCTGTAGTGGTAGGGCAGGAGGACAGGAGAACTAACTCAGATAAACATAAGGGAAACACTGCTCAAGACACAGTTTTAGGACCTTTAATGGAATCTGTAGGACTAGTGGACCCCTGGTGGCAATTTCATCCAGATGAGAGGGCTTTCACCTTTTAGTCTCACGCCAGAGATTCATGGTCACGCATTGACTATATTTTAATCCAGGGCTCTCTGTCGGGCTTGGTGGAGCATGTTGATGTTGGCGATATTGTTATATCGGATCATGCTCCGGTAACCCTGAGCTTGAGGGATACATTCCCTAAAGGCACAGATTATTTTTGGAGATTTCCCTCGAATCTGATAAATAATGCCAATAAATTAGTGGGATGGTGGGAAGAATATAAGGAGGATAACCGGGTCCACCTAGATGCCCCTGAACTCTTTTGGCATACATCCAAGGCTGTTATAAGGGGGCGCATTCTGGGATATGTGTTCAGCAAAATGAAACCGTGTCAGCAATTATTAGAGCAAGCAAGTATCAGAGTCAGACAAGCATACAGACAGTTTATTGACCTACCCTCAGCAGAGAACAAGGCAAAATGGGTGGAAGCCCGTCAGGCCTTTGAGAAGTGCGAAAAAAAGATAGAGAATCCTTCAAACAAACACAGTTTGAAGCCAAAATGTACAAGTACGGGAACAAAGCTGGGCGTTTACTGGCCAACCTAGCCAAGGGCCAGAGAGCATCTCAGTTCATATCTAGCCTCAAGGACGATAAAGGGAAGGTAGTAACAGACCCAGCGGGCATAAATAAAATTGTGGGCCACTTTTATGCGGCTTTATATGATAATACCTCCCCATCTCCTTTAGTTGATACTTTATTGGATCTTGTGAAATTGCCCACTGTAAATACCGAACAGCTCCAGAAAATAAAAGCTGACGTGACTCTGGAGGAACTCCAATCAGTTATCAAGGGTTTAGGAAATTCTAAGGCCCCGGGACCTGATGGGTTTTCAGGGGAATATTATAAGATGTTACTATGCCAGGTCTCTCCAATATTGCTACGACTTTATAATGACATACTTAAGGGTAAGACCCGCCCAGACAAGGAGAATATATCTTACATTAAACTTTTACCCATGCCGGGAAAAGACCCCCTTTTGCCTAGCTCATACAGACCTATTTCCCTTATTAATGTAGACACGAAAATTCTGTCTAAAATTATAGCGGACAGGCTGGCTTCATTTCTCCCGTCTCTGATAGGGGCTGAACAGGTAGGGTTTGTCCAGGGTTGCTCAGCTGTTATTAACATCAGAACAGTTCTGACAGTTCTGGATAGGGTCCGTCACAGACGTCAATCTGGGGAAACTCCAGCCATGCTCACCTTAGATGCTGAAAAAGTTTTTGACAATGTCAGGTGGGCATGGCTGGAGGCAGTACTGGACAGGCTAGGCTTCAGGGGAGCTTTTAGAACATTTATTACGGACTTATATAAGAATCCGAAAGCTCGGGTGTATACTCAGGGCTATCTCTCAAAGCCTTTTGAATTAAAGAAAGGCACGAGGCAGGGGTGTCCGCTTTCACCCCTGCTATTTAACTTGGCATTGGAACCCTTGTCTTGACTATTGTGCTCTTCGGACTTGTATGAAGGAATAGGGGTGGGCTCCTCACAAGTGAAAGCAGCACTTTTTGCTGATTATGCGGTTCTATTTCTGGCGAAGCCGGAGGAGCACATACCAGGTATATTCAAGGCCCTGGAGGCTTTCAGAACATACTCTGGATATAAGGTAAACATATCTAAATGTGAGTTCCTGCCTCTATTACCCGTGAGTTGTGCCTTAAAGAAACTGACCAGGATGCTGGGAATCACAGTAGTCAAATCCCATATAACATATCTGGGGGTGAAAGTAGGGAGGGATCCACATTCTTTGTATCAACTTAATTTTCCTCCTCTGTTATCCCGGATTAGAGCTGATCTGGACAGATGGCAGGGCTTACTTCTTTCCTTAGCCGGGCGATGTTGTCTAGTGAAAATGATGGGGGTCGCCAAACTGTTATACCCCATGCAGACAATCCCACTTTTATTACGACATGCGGATGTGAAGCTCTTAGAAAGTAAGTTTATATGGCAGGGCAAAAAAACAAGGATCGCTTTAGATAAATTGAAATTAAGGAAGGATCAGCGTGGCCTTAACTTTCCGGACGTCAGAGGTTAGAATCTAGCTTGTAATAGCAGATATATTTTGGATTGGGCTAACCAGACGTCCTTTTACTCCATTTTAGACTGGAAAAACAACTTGCAAAGCCTTGAGATCTGATGGCACTATTACACACTAGTGTCTCTAGACTCCCAATACTAACTAAAAAAATCCCTGGTCATGAGGGATACAATTATAACATGGAAAATAATACGGAAGATGTATGGTTTACCTTATCAAATGTCCAAACATCTCCCTATAACAGCCAATCCAAATTTTGAACCGGGAAGACATAGTGCGCCAATACTGGGCATGGAAGGGGATTAGGAAAATTGGAGACATATTTCATGAGACAGAAGCTAGATGGATGACGCAGGCAGAACAGGTGGGACAGGTGGGAGAGAATAGAGCCCAAGAAGATGTTCTGAAGATGGGAAGCAATCTTGGAGGTAAAAGAAATACACCAACCTACTGTATATGTGCAGGAATAGGGGCATTATATAAATCCATTCCTAATGAGTACTGGCGAGAAACCCATTTAAAGATTTTGCACTATGCGATCTATGGGTTTGACATTCCCAGCTCTGGCGCAAATCGGGATAGGTTGACTGCATATCCAAAATGCGACTTACCTAGGTCGGACTTATTCCATGGACTATGGAGTTGTCCGAAGTTGAGGGAATACTGGAATGATCTTAGTATCCTTATGAAAAAATGTGGTGGGGAAGAGGCAGACATTACACCTGCAATGGCAATATTACACGTTCAGATCATCAGGAATAACCAGTCGAATGAATACTTAACAGCATCTATTTCGCCGGTTGGGCATAAAATCCTGCTAGCGGCCAAAAAGTGTACACTGAAGCTATGGCTACAAGCACAGATCCCTTCTGTCTTTATGGTTATTGCACAGCTCAAACATGTATTTAATCTAGAATGGCTTGAGGAATTGCAACAGAAGGAAATATTGGGGGAAAAGCTATATTTAACCTGGCACAAGTTTGTATTGAATTATATAGAGTCTCAGGAACACGCAAGAATTATGTCTCTCTTCAAGTTGACATCATGGTATTTACTTGAGGATCTAAAGGCTAAGCTAGGGGCTCTGAAAGTGGTATAACCCTAAGGATGCGTTTGTATAATTAAGCGGCTGGTATTGGAGATTAGGCTGATGCAAGGGAGGGGGAGGGGGGGCATTACATTATATTGTACTATGTTGTATTTGTATTGCATATCCACAATATCTTTGTAATGGTATACTGTACTTATGATATATGTCCTTTATGTTCTGGACCATTGATGATATTGCTATCATTATTTTTGGGGGAAAAATGAATAAAATTATATTGGAAAAAAAAAAAGCGCTTGTGCAGTGGCGCATGCTTTGGTCTTGAAGCCAAATTTGTGTTTTGGCGCCAGCCAAATATCCCGTCCTGTCAATCAACAGGCAGGTGCGTGCTTTTTCACCTGTGGGGACATCCCCTTACAGATGAAGAACAAATCGATACGGTAGATTATCCCTATCTGCAACACATGTTTTGTGCAGCAGAATACTGACACACAGATTCAATTTAAAGTCCATATGAATACATTTTTCAGCAAATGCACTTCACCACGTGTGAAAGTACCCTTACAACAGTCATATCCCCCTCGCACCTTGATGACCGCAAACAAACTATTGTAATGCTTGTAGACCGCAGAAAGCCTCTCTTTTCCACATAGAGAATAGTGTTTCTGCATCTGAGCAGCTCCTTCATGTGTGAATTGTCTTTGCCTTCAGTATACTGATGTGTTCATTCAGTGGCTTATACGGTCACATACCACATTGTTGTATAGGCGTTAATGACTTTGTTAGTGAAATAGTTGGGTGATGGGACTACTACAGTAATATTTAAGAGAGCATTTATCAAGAATAGTTTCTTCGCTGGTCTTGATTTCCACTGTGCAGCTGGAGGATGCACCTAATTAATGCTGGGATTCAGGCCTCGACATAGATTTGGCGTATCTTTTAGCAGGCTCTGCGCCAGAATGAAATTTATGGTGGCCTCCTAACTGTCGTAAATTTCTCCCTGTTCTCATGCCAGAAAACTGGAGTGAATGAAGATAAATGTTCCGGGCCTGCTGCTCCCATTCCCTCCCCGCCCTCGCCATTTCGGAAACTTGCGAAGACTACATAGAAATGCCATTTGCGACAAAATTTTGCTGCAGTGGCTTTTAAAAAGTTGTAACCACAGGGTTTCTGAATCTTTTTTACCCAGAAATCTGCCGAGGAGAGAAGGATCATTTCCTCCCTTCGAATATATTTAGAAGTGGAATTTCTTTCAAGATGGAGTGAGAAAATTTGGATGCGCCATCTTGCTGAACCGTTGCCGTATAATAAGAAAATGGAAATTAGGAGGAAATATTATGTTGCTAGCTAGAGAGCTGTATCAGTTTATGTAGCTTGGTTACCATGATAGGAAATGTCCTTGGCAAATGCAAGGGTAATGTAAAGGCTCACGAGCTCCAATAGTGTGCTGTCTTTTAGGCATGGTGCCATTGAATAGTGAGGAAAGCTTGAAAATATAATCATTGCTTTGGGACCTAATTTGCTATGAATTCATGCTTTAGTGACTAAGTTCATTTCCACAAATTAGATGCTGTACTTCTATGGAATTAGCGGTCGTGAGGTGATGTGTTTGGAACATAAAGAGGGCTTTGTCATAAAATGACTTGTGGGAATCTATAAAATAATGTTCCCATCCGAACATGGACTGATTGAAAATCAAGACCTGTTAGAGGATGTAAATTTTTGTTTTCCCATCCACACTTTGGCTGTTATCCACAGGGTATGCCAGCTTTTGATGTAAATCGTGGCCAGAGTAGCTGCAAGATTGATGTCTGACAAGTACTTGAGAACTGACTAATTTTCTCATCATTCGACAAATTTGAAAAGTGATGAGAAGCGCGGTCGTAGCTTCCAAGCAGGCACAGTTTAGGTCAAACCAATTAATCCCTTTTTGACTCCCTGCCTTTCAAGAGCATAACCTTTTAAAATTTTTTATTCACATAGCCTGTAAGGACTTTTTTATTTTTTTTTAAAGAAAGAACGTAGGATAGAATCAGCTCACTTCCATAAGTTCAGGGCTGGGTCCCAGGATAAACACGTAGTCTGAAGCGTAGTTTGCTCAGCACTCGCATGATAAGCGTAGAATGTCTTTATTTCATCTTTGGACATAAACGAGATAAAAACATCAACTGGTTTCCGGAAGAGGAGTACTTAGTCATGGTATAATACACAAAAGATAAAATGGGTTTAAATGCAGAAAAACAAGGCATGCATGGAGAACAACACTTTGGAAAATCAGACGTGGAACAGTGGACTGTACCTATAGAGAATATGCAAGAAAGCACAGAAATACATAATACATTAGTAACAATGTGAACAGACCAATAAAAATAGTTATAAAGACTAATGACATAAGTAATAAAAATAACCCAAATCCGTTTTGAGGTTTAAGCCATTTGGATAACGGCTGCCCATAGTCAGTATCCAAAAGGCTTCACGTCTGAGGAGAACCCTCCTCCAATCGCCTCCTCGTTTGGGTCGGTGCACTTTTTCTATTGCTTTCACCTGGAGTGAGCTTGTATCTCGTTGGAGCATAGTCACAAACCACATTGCAGCATCGGACAGGCTTTTGTGTTCAGGATTGGCTATACTGTTCATATGTTCACAGATTCTAGTTTTCAAGCCACGTGTATTGCAACCTTTACACTGAAGATTACATCTGTTGCACTCAATAATATAAACAATGTAAATGCTATTACAATTTACTTTTTTTTTTTATTGTAACTTGTAATGGCACCACTTAATGTTTCATATAATATAGTGAAAAACTGGGGAAAAAAATCTAAATAGGGTGCAAATGGAAAAATTAAAAAAGGCAATCCTGCCTTGATTTTATTGGTTTTTGTATTACAGCATTCACTGTGTGGTGAAAATGACATTACCTTTAACCCCTACCCGACCATAAAATTACAGCGCTGCGGGAAGTGAGTTGCCACCCAGCACCTTACAGCTACAGTGCGCTGATCCTGCCCGATCAGCAGCAGGGGTCCTGCTGTTCCTGTTACGTGTACGCCTGCTGTATGCGCATTAACCCTAGCTATGCCGCAGTCAGCGCTGACCGCGGCTTGTGTGATGTCTGTGGAGGGTCCTGCTACGGTGACGGGGACCCGATGGCATCGTGCTGCCTTCCATGTAAGGGGGCTGGGTCTCACAGGCAAGCAGGCTGTAAGTGTATTACACTTTCTGTGGACAAAAGGAGCATTTTTATCGATGTATGTCCATGGATTCAGCATCAAAAAGAAAAAAAAAGGGGACGTCTAATTCCCATCTGACTCTGAGAGGAGGTGAGAGGAGAGTCAGAGAACGTGCATTTGTCTTTGACTGGTAGTACCTGATTTCTCCTGACTGCCAAGGTGGCGCTAGAGTCCAAGACTATGGGGATTGAAGTTTTTATCTCAGATGGTGCATGACATCCGATTAAGAGTGGCTGACTTTTGTCAGGAATTCATCTAGTGTTTTGTGTTGGAGGGTCTCCCTGCTCTGTTGGTTCTGGGTTTACTGTGGTTAAAGAAAGCACAATCCAACCATTTATTGGCAAGCTAGGCAGATCCTGGATTGGGGTAATAATTGCATTGACAATTGTCTGAATACATCTTTTTCTGCTTTAACCACTAAAACATTACCCTCTTTTATATCTGAATTTGCTGATGTATTTTCTGAAAGTGAATGCCAGGATTTACCTCCGCATCGGGAATATGATTGTCCCAAAAATACCAATTATTACGGGCTGATAGTGCTGCAAGAAACTGTCTGTACTGCAACCGACTAAAATAATTGCAATATGAAAAACAGTATTGTTTCTGCGCAAACTATCAAATATAAACCATCTCTTAATTGACTCCTGCTGAGATTCCACCACATCCAATATTCCCCTATACGAATAGTGCAATTGGTTTGTGATATAAAACACTCCTACCTTCGTTTCTCCCGGGGTCTATTCCTTCGTTAGTCCAGCTGTGGTAAAAGCTCCAATGGCTTGGCTCAATCCCGGAGTCCTTTAGAGGCAGTTTATTTCTTTCAGATAGAAGCGTGCCCCGGCAGGTAGCACGCATCCTATTTGATGCTCACACTCCGGTATGGAGCGGGGTGACGTCACCTAAGCACAGCTACGAAAGCTAAAATGGGAAAAAATCCAACGGTTTCGAGAAGTATCACTTCTCTTCCACTTCTCTTTTCCCATTACTGCTCCTCTTTATAAGTCCAAGCTGGGTTCCTGGGTGGAGTTATGCAAATTCATGTCAAACAATTCAACCTCACCATTGAGTCCCCACAGAGCTAAACTGTTAGGATTGAAAATCCACCTAGTTTCTGCTCTCGATTGATATTTGATAAAATCTCCTCCTCTTATACTCACTGTAACTTTCTCAATACCACATACAGAGGAGCCTTTCCATTTCCCCCCATGTACCTCAGAATAGTGTCTCGATAAAGGGTGTCCTTCATATATTTGCTCTATATTATATATGTGCTCCCTTACACGTTCTTTTAAGGCTCTTTTTGTTCTACCAATGTAAAATTGAGCCTAATGTAGACAGTAATAAAATGAATAAACAAAATAATAGTGATAATACAACAATAATTCCTGCAATTATTTCAGGTTACAATAATCAATCCAGTATACTTAGGAATATAATTAAAAAATACTGGGATGTCCTCTGTCAGGATAAAATTATTGGAGGACAGATTCCAGAAAATCCCAGATTCATTTACAAGAAAGCCCCAAATATAGGCAATACGATTGCACCAACTTTTGAAACAGTAAAAACAACGAGTAGCAATATAGGGATCCCAAAAGGTATTTTTCCTTGTAAAAAATGTATGAGCTGCTGAAAAGTGGGTCGTACAAAACCGATTTATGAAATAAAAGATAAATAGGGTCTTTACAAACAGACAATAAAACAACATATTACATGTCATACTAAAGGGGTCATATATTTAATAACATGCCCATGTGAGAAATTTTACATTGGTAGAACCAAAAGACCCTTAAAGGAACGTGAAAGGGAGCACATATATAATATAGAGCAAAAATATGAAGGACACCCTTTATCGAGACACTATTCTGAGGTACATGGGGGGGAAATGGAAAGGGTCCTCTGTATGTGGTATTGAGAACGTTACATGCTGCTGCTGCTGTCACCTCCACACTGTCACCTTGCCAGTCTGTGGCCTCCTCATGCTGCTGCTGCCACCTCCATTCTATGTCACCTTGCCACTGCATGGTCTCCTCATGCTGCTGCTAAATCAACACTATGTCACTGGGCCACTCTGTTGCCTCCTCATAATTCTGCCACCTCCACACTATGTCACCTTGCCACTGTGTGGTCTCCTCATGCTGCTGCAAAATCAACACTATGTCACTGGGCCACTCTGTGGCCTCCTCATGCTTCTGCCACCTCCACACTATGTCACCTTGCCACTCTGTGGCCTCCTCATGCTGCTGCTGCAATCTCTACACTCTGTCACATTGCCAGTCTGTGGCCTCCTCATTCTGCTGCCACCTCCATACTATGTCACCTTACCACTTTGTGGCCTCCTCATGCTGCTGCTAAATCAACACTATGTCACTGGGCCACTCTGTGGCCTCCTCATGCTGCTGCCACCTCCATGATATGTCACCTTGACACTCTGTGGTCTCCTCATGCTGCTGCCAACTCACAACTCTGTCTCTGGGCCACTCTGTGGCCTCCTCATGCTGCTCCTATATCAACACTATGTCACTGGGCCATTCTGTGGCCTCCTCATGCTGCTGCTGCTGCCACCTCCACACTGTGTCACCTTGCCAGTCTGTGGCTTTCTCATGCTGCTGCTACCTCAACACTGTCATTGGGCCACTCTGTGGACTTCTCAAGCTGTTCTCCCACCCTCCCCACTCCATGTCTGGGCCACTATTTTTTTCCTTTTTGGCCTGGTTGACGTCATAATTTACTTGAACCTTCTTCTGATTTGTCAGAAGGAAGGAAAACTGAGACGCACAACAGATCCTGTCTGTGTAGCAGCTGTAAGGCCTGTATGGTGCCATCAAAATTGGCTTATGATTTGGTAGCCAAAAGCAGGAGTGGGTACAAAACACAGAAGACATGCAAATATTCCATTCATGTGTCATCTGTTTTGGATCCACTCCTGTTTTTTTTTTGGGCTTTAGCAATGCTGATGGATTACTGACCAAATGCTAACCGAGTGAAGGCAGATGCTCAACGGACAGGATCTGTTTTTTGGGGGGTTATTGTTCTGACGGATTAGAGGAAATGCAAAATAATCAGTGATATCAACACAAACTTACTGCTGACACCCTGTCCACTCTGTCAGGGGGGCTATACTTGTATAGGCGTTTAATAGAACAGGTTCTGTAGACATCTATGTGGAATCAGCCGACGATGGTGTAAAAGGAGTGTGCTCTTTCATGCTACAGTAGGATCTTGGGCCTCTGCATGGTTCTTTATACCTGGTGCTAACATGAGTTTACACTTCAGTTATTTGGTCAGTTTTAGCCCCATGATTGCCCAAATAAGTGAAGTGTGCAGTGATTCTAAGAGTGACGCCTGTCATGTGCGTGTCATACTGACTCACAGTATTGTTTTACTACCACAGCAGACTCCCTATGCGTGTTACTGCAAGGCACTACACCACTATACAGGCTCTCATCATCTAGGAAATAGCTGTTTTTAATGCGATTCGCTGCGAAAAAATTCGGATCAAATTGAATTTTTTCAGAAATCTAATTTTATAGAAATTCGCTGATCTCTACTGAATTGGTGCTTAAAATTTTTTTGCATTTGAATTTCTCTACTTTTAAGACAGATAGTAATGCCTCGTAAAATAGTTTTCAGTCATCATTCATGTAAATGTCATTTTCTTTTTTTAGGACGTTAGAAAGCTTAGAATCTTAGAAGCAATTTTTGTTATGGTTTTATAACTTAAAAAAAATAATTTTTAGAAAATTTTTTTCTTTGTGTCACCAAATTCTGACTCCCCAAAAAATGTTTTTATTTACATCTATAATACACTGATTCCTATGCTGGCCAGCAGGGGGCAGGCCAACATAAGAAATCAGCAATCCACATATTACTATACTGGTTTTTGCAGTATGGTAATATTCAATAATAAAAAATAAAATAAAAAAAAGTTGTGGACATTTTAGCCTCCTAATCAGGCTACAAAAAAAAGTAAAATATAAAAATGTAAATCACCCCCCTTTCCTTAAAATAAAAAAATACATAAATAATAAAAATATAAACATCATGGACATCACTGCGACCGAAAACTGACATAATATTAATCCTTTCACTACCAACGCCGTACATTTAAGGCGCTGGAGCGATGCCTAAACATGGTGCCCGCTGCACGTTTCAAACAGCAGAGACCCATGGCTAATGACCGCGACTGCCAATAATGCTGATAGCGGTCATTAAAACCTTAAGATTCAGTGATCACAGCATCTAAAAGCTAAAAAAACCAGAAGCTTCCGTGCTTCTTACCGGCATCCTCTGTGGCCAATGAGGATGCCGGTAATTGAATTCAATACGCTGGGTCTCTCTGAAGAGACCCAGGACATTGAAGATGCAATTATTATTTTGGCCAGCAGGTGGCAGGCCAACATAAAACATTTTTGCAATTCTAGTAACAATGTGAATATATAAGAAACATATTGGTACAGAATTAAAAAAGAAAAATAGTCTTGTAGCCTCAATCATGACCTACAAAACCGTAGAAAAGTTAAAAAAAGTTAAAAAAAAAATTAAAAATTTTAATGGCCCCAAAATAAATATAGAAAAAAAATATATATAAACATCATGGGCATCACTGCATCTGAAAATGCCCCTAAGATTAAAATATAAAAATATTTTTCCACTACAGCGAATGGCGTAATGGAAAAAAAGGGTCAAAATGGCCAATTTGCAATTTTTGCAGCGCTTCCCTTATCCCAAAAAATTTAATAAAATGTGATAAAAAAGTCACACACACTCCAAAATGGTAACAATAAAACCTGCAGATTGTCCTGCAAAAAATGAGTCCCCACATAGTAGAAATAACTAAAAAAAATATATAAAAAATTGTAAATTTTTTTATTTTGACACTATTTAGACATAAAAAACCTATAATATGTTGTATCGTTGTAATCATACTGAATCAGAGAATGAAGGTCAGGGGTCAGTTTTGCCGCAAAGGTAACGTTGTCTGGACAAACCCTGTAAAAGCAGGGTTTTTTTCCCCTGCTTTTCACTACATGGTATGCCATATTAAATGGTGGCATTAGAAAGTACCACTTTTCCTGCAAAAAACAAGTCCTGGATATGTGAATGAAAAAATAAAAAAGTTATGGCTCCAGGAAGACAGGAAAGAAAAATGAAAATGCAAAAACGAAAAACCTCCGATATCCTAAGGGATAAAGGGGTTGTCCAATTTGACCCAACCCAGAACCGACCCAGAACCTGTGAAGGGAAACATACTTCCTGCTCCCCAATGCTAAGTTCTGGTTCCCTCGGTCCACCAATGGGTTCACTGAGCTACTACCAATGACTGGCTACAGCGGGGATGTATCCCCCAAGCAGTGGTAGACCCATATAGCCAAAATTAAGCATCAGGGAGCAGGTAAGTGTCCATCATTTGACAGGTCCCTCTGGGTGGAGGGTATTTAAAGGGGTTGTCCAGCTTCAAATTGCTTTTTAAAGACCCAATATCCCCTGTATATGTATGGCGGATGTTGGGAGGTTGAAGAGTAAGGCCCCTTGCAGACAAGCGTGTCTGCATTAGGTCCGGATGCGTTCAGTGAAAACTGCGCAATTTCACAAGCAAGTCCATTCAGTTTTGTTTGCGATTACGTTTAATTGTTCAGTTTTTATCGCACAGGTGCAATGCGATTTACTGCGTTTTGCACACGCGTGATAAAAAAAACTGAATGTTTACAAACATCTCTTAGCAACCATCAGTGAAAAACGCATCACATCCGCACTTGCTTGTGTATGCGATGCGATTTTCAATTCTATGGGGCCAGCGTTGCGTGAAAATATAAAATCAGAATATAGAACACACTGCGATTTGCACGCAATGCACAAGTGATGCGTGAAATCCACATGTACACAGCCCCATGAATTGGTCCGGATTTCATGCGGGCGCTATGCGTTTGCATCACGCATTGCACCCGCTTGAAATACCCACATGTGTGAAAGGGGCCTAACTGAACTTTCAAAATACTTTTGATGTGTTAGGCATCTTTCACACAAGCGAGTTTTCCGCGGGTGCAATGCGTGACGTGAATGCATAGCACCCGCACCCAAGCCTGACCCATTTATTTCAATGGGTCTGTGTACATGAGCGTTGTTTTTCACGCATCAGTTCTGTGCTGCGTAGGAATCGCGGCATGTTTTATATTCTGCGTCTTTCACGCAGCCCAGACATGAATGGGACTTCATTGAAAAACGCATTGCATCCAGAAGCAAGTACAGATGCGATGCGTTTTTCACTGATGGTTGCTAAGAGATGTTGTTTGTAAACATTCCGTTTTTTTTATCACGCACGTGCAAAACGCAGTAAATCGTGTTGCACCCGTGCAATAAAAATTGAACAACTTAACGCAATCGCAGACAAAACTGACTGAACTTGCTTGCAAAATGGTGCGAGTTTAACTGAAAGCATCCGGAGCCAATCCGTCACACTTGTGTGAAAGACGCCTTTATCAAAGGTGGGAGTGGGTGTCCAAGTGCTGAGGCCTTTGCTGAAGGCTAAAACGAGGAGATTAAGGCTAGGTCTACACAACGACATTTGTCGCGCAGCATTTTGTTGCACCAATGTCGCGCGACAATTTTTATAATTGCAGTCTATGGTGTCGCACTGCAACATGCGACATGCTGCGACTGCGACGCGACAGTCGCAGAAAATCCATTCAAGATGTGCAGTGCGACACCATAGACTGCCATTATAAAAATTGTCGCGCGACATTAGTGCAACAAAATGTCGCGCGACAACTGTTGCGCCCTATCTGTCGCACGACTTTTTGTCGCGCGACAAATGTCGTCGTGTAGACCTAGCCTAAAGTACGAAGCTGGGCGCTGGTTCTGCTCCATGCTGCTCTCAGCATTCAGACCCCACCAACTAAAACCTTTCATATGTAACTGACATATAAAAAGTCAATTAAGTGACAAAGCACAGACTTCTAGCGTAAAAACTTACAAATTATATTGACATACTTATTTCCTGTCTGAAAGACAAACATTTCCAAGACAACTACTCCTTTTAGGTGCATTGGTGCAAATCAATCCAATTACCTCCTTGACTTCAGCATTTTTCTACATGGGGAAAATATAAGAGTATATTGTACATGTAGAGTATATGAGTACATATTTTTTTTTACTGGTGTCTTATTTTATAAAAATAACTGAAATAAAGTGGCCTGAATGGGAGGAAATGCTCAAAAACCCCAAACACCGTGGCGTGTTTATAACCAGGGGAGCAATTCCTCGGCATGTGATCCGTTACTAACGGCAATCCCCAGCAAAAATGCATACAATGGAGGATGTCGGCAGCGGACCACACGCACCACAAAAGCATCCTACACAAGATGGGATAATGTGTGGATGCGAATATACAAATACATAAATCACTGCAAAAGGTGCACCACAATCAGTGGCGTACATACAGGGGTCGCAGATGCGACCGGGCCAGGCACTCCAGGGGAACCGGTCGTCTGTGGACCCCCCTGGCTCCTGCAGTCAGTGTTCCCTCTAAGCTGCGTGGGTGGGCGGTCACGCAGCAATTATTGTGGCCTCATTCACAACTTTATAATCCCAGTTCAGCCACATTGCGCCGCTCAAGCTGCTGGGAAAATGCCCCATGGATTGTGTGTACGCCACTGACCACAATGATATGCAACCGACAACACCGCCTAATCCCTCAAGCTGATGTTAAGAACTGAGACTTTAGCCAATGTATTCCCATCAGGAACACATCGGAGCCCTTTTGCACCACCGTCAAGGGATCTCAGTGTGGCTCGGGTTCCTACCACTAGACTACCTGTAAGTTGTATCTTAGCACCTCTCAGACCGCGTTCACACACCGTAGGTAGTCTAGTGGTAGGAACCCGAGCCACACTGAGATCCCTTGACGGTGGTGCAAAAGGGCTCCGATGTGTTCCTGGTGGGAATACATTGGCTAAAGTCTCAGTTCTTAACCCTTTCATGACCAAGGGTCATTGATGCCCCAGTGTCCAGGTCAAAATTTACAAATCTGACATGTGTCGCTTTATGTGGTAATAGCTTTGGAACACTTTTACTTATCCAAGCCATTCTAAGATTGTTTTCTCGTGACACATTGTACTTCATGATAGTCATATATTTGAGTCAATATATTTCACCTTTATTTATGAAAAGATCCCAAATTTACAAAAAAAATTGAAAAATTCACAATTTTCCAAATTTCAATTTCTCTGCTTCTAAAACAGAAAGTGATACCTAATAAAATATTTATTACTTAACATTCCCCATATGTCTACTTTATGTTGGCATCATTTTGGAAATGTCATTTTATTTTTTTAGGACGTTAGAAGGCTTAGAAGTTTAGAAGCAATTCTTACAATTTTAAAGAAAATTTCCAAAACCCACTTTTAAAGGACCAGTTCAGGTCTGAAGTCCCTTTGTGGGGCTTACATAGTGGAAACCCCCATAAATGACACCAATATAGAAACTGCACCCCTCAAGTTACTCAAAACTGATTTTACAAACTTTGTTAACCCTTTAGGCGTTCCACAAGAATTAAAGGAAAATGGAGATGAAATTAAAAAATTTCACTTTTTTGGCAGATTTTCCATTTTATATTTTTTTTTTCTTTAACACATTGAGGGTTAACAGCCAAACAAAACTCAATATTTATTACCCTGATTCCGCGGTTTACAGAAACACCCCACATATGATCGTAAACTGCTGTACGGGCACACGGCAGGGCGCAGAAGGAAAGGAATGCCATACGGTTTTTGGAAGGTAGATTGTGCTGGATTGGTTTTCTGAACGCCATATGTTTTTTGTTTTTCTGCCGATTGTCTTGTGCAGGAGCTCGTTTTTTGCAGAAAGTGTTGAGGTTTTTATTGGTACCATTTTTGGGTACATAGGATTTTTTGATCATTCATTATTACACTTTATGGGGCAAGGTGACCCAAAAATTGGCTGTTTTGGAACAGTTTTCATTTATTTATTTTTACAGCGTTCATCTGAGGAGTTAGGTCATGTGATAGTTTTATAGAGAAGATCGTTACGGACGTGGCAATACCTAATATGTATACGTTTTCTTATTTATTTAAGTTTTACACAATAATAGCATTTCTGAAACCCAGAAAATTATGTTTTAGTGTCTCTATAGTCTGAGAGCCATATCTTTTTTATTTTTTAGGCGATTGTCTTAAATAGGGAATCATTTTTTGCGGGACGAGGTGACGGTTTGATTGGTACTATTTTGGGGGTCATAAGCCTCTTTGATCGCTTGCTGTTGCACTTTTTGTGATGTAAGGTGACAAAAATAGCTTTTTTGGCACAGTTTTTTTAATTTTATTTTTATGGTGTTTATCGGACGGGGTCCATCATGTGATATATTTATAGAGACGGTCGTTACGGACGCGGTGACACCTAATATGTGTATTTTATTTTATTTTTTCATTTTTTTATAGGAAAAGGCAATGTCTTTTTTTATTTACATTTTTTTTATTTATTGATTTATTTTTACTTTTATTATTTTCACTTTTTTTGAAGATCCAGTGGGGCTGATAGTTGTACTATACTTTGCAATGCTCTTGCATTGCAAAGTATAATACTTCCAGATTGCCTGTAGGTGGCAGCACTGGACACCTTTGCCATGGCAACTGGACGCTTTTGCAAAGCGTCCGGTTGCCATGGCAACCATCGGGTGCTGCAATCACAGCGCTGCAGCCCCGATGGTAGAGAGAGGGAGCTCCCTCCCTCTGTTAACCTCATGGATGCCGCAACCGCGGCATCTATGGGGTTACAGGAGAGTGTCAGCATAGAGCTGACACTCTGCTGATGGCGGCGGCTCAGGAATGGAGCCGCCGCCATCACACACAGAATGGGGAATCGGGGGCAGCGCTGGAAGGGAGGGGGGATAAGTCGGGGGGTACAAACTACAGGAGGGGCGGAGGGGCAGCTAGAAAATTAATGCAGGGGGCGGGCGGATCGCATGGCAGGAAGGAGATGAGGGCACAGATCGGCGAGGCACAGTGGGGCATCATGGTCTTAGAGCGGCACAGATCGGGGGGGGGGGGGGTGCATGAGGAACACTATCGGCTTTCAGGCTCTGATCTGCAGAGCGCAGATCAGAGCCTGAAACCGGCATTTTAACACTGCCGCAATCCGATTGGTTAGTCTGCACAGACTAACCAATCGGATCGATTGCCGGCAAGGGGCCACTCTGATTGGTCCCTTGCCGGCATTACTGCACTGTATGCTGTCCGTGACAGCATACAGTGCAGGGGCAGAAGCTTTAATCCAAGCGCTTTGCAGCGCTTGGATTAAAGAGCTTGTTTGACGTTTATATACGTGGTAGCTGCACGGGGTATGTGCAGCTATCACGTATATATACAGATTGCGGTCCTGAAGGGGTTAACATCAGCTTGAGGGATTAGCCAGTGTTGTCAGTTGCATATCATTGTGGTGCACCTTTCCGCAGTGATTTATGTCTTATTTTATACAGAAATTCTTATGTATATCATACCTCTAAAATACCGGTACCTGATATGCCTTTCCTACATATTCATATTCAATGAGAAATATCTTCTAGCAGCCTCTAGATGGCGCTTAAGACCTTTTATTGTAGTTTAATGGAGCAGTATTTTACCTAAATGGTGATATTTTGTACAAGCAATTGAAATACTATAATTATGACTTTTTGGGAAAGTGATTGAGTTTTTATTTTTACATGTATCAGCAGACTTTAGAGATTATTTTAATGCTTCAAGAATTGCTTCACGTGTTCATTCGTATTCTGCATAATTCACAGTTGCAGAAGTCATCTTTCCTGTGACTTGCACTGTCACATTTCTGTCTATTGTGCTTACAGTGTGAAATCACAGTTTTAACTATACTTGTGGCGGTATATCATTGTGTGCGTTATCCATGTTCCTGTGAACTAAGTGTGAAAACTATTTTTTACTTTTTATGTTTTTTTTAAACTTTTTTATTTGTTATAAAATCATACAAATCATTTTTACAATTTTTACAAATCATACAAATGATTTAACTTTATTATTTATTTGTCATGAAATATATTTGTCTATTATATATGTATTTAAAATTCTTGTTACATAGCTTTCTTATATCAGGCAGGTGACCCCTATATGCAGTAGAATGGTATATCCCATGTATCAGTCCTGTATAATGTATAATGTGCAAGGGAACCATGGCATCAGTCATGTGATAACCTTCATGTTATGGGACTTTTGACATTCACTAAGTAACATTGTTACATGACATACATTTGCTGTGTCAGCACACGGGACATATCGATATCCTAATTAAATAGGACTAGTTATGGAATAATAATTTTTATTGTGGTTATTACAGTAACACTATGTTAGCGTTTTTTCTCCAGGCAGGTTTATGATGGTCATACGATGAGGCATCAGACCTCCAACCCGTGAATATTTCCCTTTGCAATGAATATCCTATTTGCACTGGCCAGGAGATAGCAGCCACCCAAACTCAACTCAGGTAGCAGATATCTGAAATCTTTATTCCATAGCACATACTTATAGGGCATTGGGGGTGGGAACATCAAAATTACTGGAGTACGTGACAAGATACAGTTGAAACTTCGTTAAACAATTCTGGTATCTACTATATACAATACATGAAAGGGTTATTTTACATATTGGCCAAGGTTCATCTAAAATTCTAAATAGTAACAAGTTGAATGACTTGTCATAGGTTGCTGTCATTGTATGTGAGATGTGATTTTAAATAGCCTTTTGTTAAGAGAGGAAGGTGCAATTGTGTTCACCAACTGGCAAAGGGTGTGAGATGTGCTAATTTGGGGTAGTTTATTCCACAAGAGATGAGGCCTATAGGCCTTGCATAATCCATGATGTCTAAATAGTAAAATTATGAAAAATCCCTTTCAACCCAACCATTGATCCCAACTTTTACATATATATATATATATATATATATATATATACGGGATCACAATATAATTGTGTGTTTTTTCATGGTTACCTCTTTTAGGTGATGCTGTGAAATGGCTGCCTGTCTCTAGGTGATATTGTTATGTTGTCAATAAAGTGTAGTGTAAAAAGCAAGCATACACAGATCTGCTTCTAAACAGACACTATAGTACTGTACATACTGTGTATATGTTCTGGACAGTTGACTAAATTCAGATCTCCTATGATTGCATTTTACAGGTCTAAAATGGGCCATGCCATTTTTATTTTATTTAGCGAGGCAATTGTGTGGATATAATAAGGGTCTGCAATAAAAAAATGAAATAGATGTCTGTTAGGAAATAGTTTGACAACCTATTCCCTAAGGCAGTGATAGTCAACCTTTTAGAGCCCAAACTGCAACCCAAAACCCACTTATTTATCACAAAGTGCCAACACGGCAATTTAACCAAAATACTACAGTCCAGTATAGTGTATCTTCCATGTACTTTATCATTTAGCTATAATATCCTGCCTACATTTAGTGTGCTGCCTGTGCTGTTCATAATGTGCCCTGTGCTGATGAGTGGCAGGAAAAGTCTAAGGCAGGGATGCTCAACCTGCAGCCCTTTGATGATCGCAGGCAGCACTGCAATGAACAGTAGCACCTCTATTATAAAGCAGGAGGCAGGAAGCACAGGATCCACCATTCCAGTAGGTGATAGACACTGCTCACCTCTTCCACCTTCCTGCACTGTGATCTCTGCACAGATGACAGAACATAAAAGCAATAATTCATCTTTAAACACTGGTTTCCTATGTCCATGTGGTTGCTGTAAAGCAAACCTCTGAATGCTACTCACAAAGCAACATTCCAGGCAAGATGGCTGCCCCATAATAAAAAAATGAAATAAAATCTGCAATCAGAAAATCAAAACAGATGAGCAAAAAGTAAATGTTTTTGAGTCTGGTTTTAGTTAATTAAAAAAGTCCCATCGTAAACATGTCCACAGAATAGAGTATAAACTGTATATACAGGGTGGATTGGCCATAGACCTTACAGGGAAATTTACCAGTGGGCTGATGCCCAGCCCCCATCTCTGCCGCTGGCTGGGTACATAATAAGCTATCAGTGGTAATGTACTCTGTGAGAATCAGGTATGCATGTACCTAGCCAGCGACAAGTCCTCCTGAATTCAGCTATGTCCCGCATCAAACCTCCTAAGCCCCCTTCTCCGTATCTTAATCAGAGACAACTGGAAGAGGAGGAGAGAAAATGGCCTCTATTGGATGGCCAACTCAGAAGGACAGCTTTTGGGGCAATATATTGTACGGTATTTTGCACCATAGTATTGCTGACATCCCCCTACTTTTGTTGCCACGCCTCCTGTCAATTGAGACCCTCCTACGATATAGGGAGGCTCGTTTTGTCCTCGCCTGCTATTGGCTGCTCTCCCCCGACACAGGATGTTTTCACCCATGTACAGGGAGAAGTTGCGGTGCGGGGACCAGGAGTGGCGCCGGGAGCGGGTAAGTATATTACCTGTAAGGGGCCCGTCACATGGGGGGGCTTTTGGAGAACTTGGATAACCCCT
Organism: Bufo gargarizans; assembly: GCF_014858855.1. Taxonomy (NCBI): domain Eukaryota; kingdom Metazoa; phylum Chordata; class Amphibia; order Anura; family Bufonidae; genus Bufo; species Bufo gargarizans. The sequence continues at coordinate 137,238,951 of NC_058081.1, forward strand.
TTAAAGAGTAACTAAACTTTTAATGATTTTCTTAAATGTGGGTTAATAATATATAGCGGTGGCTCACCTAATGAAAACAACAAAACGGGTGCACACCTCCTGGATTCGCCCGTACCAAGAAATGAGAAAAGTATAGAAATATGGAGGGGCACTCACTAAATGGGAATTATGGTACACAATAATAATATTTAATGCATTCGCTCCAATTACACTTGACTAAAATACATATAAAAAAACTCATGCGGTTAAAAAACTCCAATAGTAGGCACAAATGATGGGATAGTCCCAAAGGAACTGTAATGGATGTGTGCCCTGGATCAAGTAGTGTCTATTTCAATTAATAAGTCCGGACTAGTGCTAAAATCACCGGCAGTTTCAATGTGCACAGCCCGACTCAATGGCAGTATGGCTGTAGAGGCCCGACTCAATAACGGTAAGCCGTGTTAGTAAATATAATTCGGTTGGAATGAGTTGGTTAGTTACACTGCAACTGTATTACTTTACCACTCCCGAGGTGTCCGGTTCATACACCCTCAGTTTCTTTTTATATGTATTTTATTATATGTATTTTAGTCAAGTGTAATTGGAGCGAATGCATTAAATATTATTCTTGCGTACCATAATTCCCATTTAGTGAGTGCCCCTCCATATTTCTATAATTTTCTTAAATGTCCCTAATAATATTATTTCTAATGTATTTTATTTATGGATTTTGTATTTTTACTACAGATATTCCTTTCTAAAGCGTAGATTTCCTTTGTCCTTTTAATTTACTTTTCTCCACACCACTGACTTCTCGGCGGTGTACGGAGTACAAACTGTACACTTTGTGAATGGGGCAGCAGAGAACGGAGTTTGGGCAGGAGAACGCATCTCTGCTTCTGCCTGTGCCCCCCGAGGTTTACTAAATGCTGGCTTAGCACATGGGTACCCTGTAACCATGTGTACCAGTATTAGCTGAGCTGAGCGGAGCGGGCTCCTGCCTTTGCCTGCTTCGCTAAGCTAAATGCTTATACGCAGGACTCTTAGCTTAGAGAAGCAGGCAAAGGCAAGAGCCACTCCTCTCAGCTAATCCTGACATAGCACATGGTTACAGGGTACCCATGTGCTATGCCGGCATTTAGTAAACCCCGGGGGGCTCAGGCAGGATCATCAATATGCGCCCCTGCCTGTACTCCCTGCGCTGCGGTCCCATTGATAGAGTGCACAGTCCATACTCCGTACACCCCTGACAAACCAGCGATGTGGAGAATAGTGAATTTAAAGTGCACAGGAAATCTGCGCTTTAGGGGGAATATCTCCTGTAAAAATACAAAATCCATAAATAAAATACATTAGGAAAATTATTATTAGGGCATTAGAGACATTTAAAAAAAAAAAATCATTAAAAGTTTAGTTACTCTTTATATGCCTGATAAGTGCATGCCCCACCTATGTGATCCCCATTCTTCTGATAGTAGACAGGGGCTGATAGAGGTGGGGCAAATGCCTATTAAACATTTTTGACATATCCTGTAGAAATGTGATAAATGTTTAAAGTCAGTTTCAAAGTCACCATACTGTCATGTAGAGTAGGTGCCACAAATGATAACCATACCATTCTTGTGAAAACCTGGTCCTCTGATCCTAAGAAATACTTTTTTTTTTAAATGCAAATAGGGTTGCTCCTGGATTCCTCTGCATCATTGCTACCAGCTTTGAAATGTCAGGGACTGTTAATCAAACAAGAGGGGAAGGTGCTGTGTGCCGTCACTTGTAGAGCATTGGTGCACCAAACTGAGAGGCCCCGGTCACAGTGCACTGAAAACATTGAGGGAGATTTATCAAGACCGATGCTTTCTGCATTAATGCAGCTGGACCCCCCACCGATCTGATGTTGATGGCCTATCCTAAAGACAGTCCATCAGTATTGTGAAGGTGGAGTATCCCTTTAAGCCTCGTTCACATCTTTATTTGTAGCTCTATCAGGCTGTTACGTCACTGAGCAGCCTGACGGATCTCACGGATCAATCGTCGCCAATCCCTCTACTTCCCCGCCAGACCCCGATTGACTGCAATGGGACCTGTCAGTGATTCGACCGATTTCCAGCATAATTGCTGGGTTTTGGCCAGACAGACCGTTAAATGCAGTGTTTTTTATTTGTTTTGTTTTTTTGTCCTGCCAACAGCTGGCATTTGCGCCGGACCAGGCTGCCGGATCTTCAAAACAGAGGTATTAATGTAGCCTTACTTTGAATCTCATCTGTCCTCCCTCATTTTCTTATGTTTTTATCTATCCATAATGATTTACTATGAAATGTTTTTATTACACAAAATTTGGTTATTTATACGTGTTAAAGACCTATTGCACTAATAAATTTTCCTTAAAAATGTGTTGACAGTAGGATTTGGCTGCATGGACCGCCTGTGGTTGGCATTACTGCTTTGCAGAGCCGAGGCCATGTGTTTCATTCTGACTAGAGCGTAAATGTTCTCTCTGTGTTCATGCCCTCCCACGTTACGAATACCTTTTGGCAATTAAATTGGCTTTACTATCATTAGAATACGTATGTGTGCCTAAGATAAGAGAATTAAATTGTAGACACCACTGGAGATGATATAATGGTGCTATATATTAAGGAAGACAATAATAAATGCAAAGAAGCATTTGCATGGATGACTTAATATTTTATACATTCAGAAAGACAGATATAGGTTCTTTCAGAATTACTGTATAATTGGAAGCAATTATGTATAAAACGGTTGCAGAAGCATATTTATTTTCTTCATTATTTATAATAATCTACAGCACTGGTCAGTGACCACTAATTGTGTTCTTTTACTGCAGTACAAGACTGCACTCACTCTAATTTGAAGCCTAGCTGTCCTGGACCCATTTATCATAAGGCTGACCATACACATTAGATTAATGTGGGCCAAATCCCACTGATTTTAGTGGGAATGTCAGACCATCTAATGTGTGTTGGAGCCCTATTAACTGTTACCCAACCTACGTATTTTGGATAGTTGGGTAAAAAAAAGGTTGGTGTTACGGGCAGGGCCGTCTTTAATATTGATTGTACCCTGGGCAAGAATTTACTTGGGCCTACTGGATCCTGCCTTTCCACACCCTAGCATGCAATCACGCCCTCTACCACAACACACACACAAAAAAACACAAACCTCGTAGAGTAGTAAACTTTAATATTGATGAGTGGCCACTAGAGGTGTACCTTGGCAGTAATGTAAATACTGCCTTTTCTGAAAAGGCAGTGTTTACATTAAAAAAATAGACACCAGAACTACTACGTTTAGCTATTGTGGTTCTGGTGACTATAGTGTCCCTTAATATAGAGAAAAAAATATATAATCATTATAAAAGTATCAAATAAAATGGCTGTATCATTATTCTAAAAATTAAAAAAGCACAACTTCTGACACAAATATATAGTATTTTGCAGATTACTTTTTTTTTTTTTTTTTTACAATGTGCAAACAAAATCTTAGTTTACTACTTTTCCATCATCCTCCCATCTTCTGGATCAATCATCCTACCACCCCCAATACTGTGCCGCTGTGCTCCCCAATACTATACTGCAGAAACAGATAAACCCCCTGATAATAGTAGTACCATGCAGATAGTGCCGTTCAATAATTATTGGTACACAGTGCCCTAAAATAAATGCGCCCAGCAAATAGTGCCCCTGACATTAATAATGTAAACATAACGTCCCCCTAAAATAATTGTGGTAAGCTGATACTGTGCCAAGGTGCCCCCACAGTAATAGTGCTCCCAAAAGTCCCACCAATAGGAATAATTCTCTGCTAGAGCACAGCTGGTAGTAATAGTGCTCCTACAGTGCACCCAACATGTCCTCACTGTGCCCCAGAAGTAATAATGGTCTCATAGTGCCTATACTAGTAATCATGTTCCCCATAGACCCCCAGTAGTAATAAAGCCCATCATAATTCCCCCCCAGTAGTAATAATTCTCCTTATAATGCCAGTGCAAATTATATCCCCTTTTAATGCCCCCAGTTGAGCTAATGTCCCCATAGTGCCCCCATAATGTGCCAGTATAAAATACCCCTATATAGTGCCCCCAGTAAATGCCCCATAGTGCTCCCCTCCCCCCTTCTCCCTAGTGCCCCCATAATGTACCAGTATAAAATGCCCTATATACAGTTGCAAGAAAAAGTATGTGAATTCTTTGGAATGATATTGCCCAATAGGCAATCACAGTCTGCTTAAACTAATAACACACAAAGAATTAAATGTTACCATGTTTTTCTTGAACACACCATGTAAGCATTCACAGTGCAGGTGGAAAAAGTATGTGAACACCTAGACTAATGACATCTCCAAGAGCTAATTGGAGTGAGGTGTCAGCCAACTGGAGTCCAATCAATGAGATGAGATTGGAGGTGTTGGTTACACCTGCCCTGACCTATAAAAAACACACATCAGTTCTGGGTTTGCTTTTCACAAGAAGCATTGCCTGATGTGAATAATGCCTCGCACAAAAGAGCTCTCAGAAGACCTACGATTAAGAACTGTTGACTTGCATAAAGCTGGAAAGGGTTATAAAAGTATCTTCAAAAGCCTTGCTGTTCATCAGTCCACAGTAAGACAAATTGTCTATAAATGGAGAAAGTTCAGCACTGCTGCTACTCTCCCTAGGAGTGGCCGTCCTGTAAAGATGACTGCAAGAGCACAGCGCAGACTGCTCAATGAGGTGAAGAAGAATCCTAGAGTGTCAGCTAAAGACTTACAAGAGTCTCTGGCATATGCTAACATCCCTGTTAGCAAATCTACGATACGTAAAACAGTAAAAAAGAATGAATTTCATGGGAGGGTACCACAGAGGAAGCCACTCACTGCTGTCCAAAAAAAACATTGCTGCACGTTTACAGTTTGCACAAGAGCACCTGGATGTTCCACAGCATTACTGGCAAAATATTCTGTGGACAGATGAAACCAAAGTTAAGTTGTTTGGAAGAAACACACAACACTATGTGTGGAGAAAAAGAGGCACAGCACACCAACATCAAAACCTTATCCCAACTGTGAAGTATGGTGGTGGGGGCTTCATGGTTTGGGGCTGCTTTGCTGCGTCAGGGCCTGGACCGATTGCTATCATCAAAGGAAAAATGAATTCCCAAGTTTATCAAGACATTTTGCAGAAGAACTTAAGGCCATCTGTCCACCAGCTGAAGCTCAACAGAAGATGGGTGTTGCAACAGGACAACAACCCAAAGCATAGAAGTAAATCAACAACAGAATGGCTTAAACAGAAAAAAAAACGCCTTCTTCAGTGGCCTAGTCAGTCTCAACCCGATTGAGATGCTGTGGCATGACCTCAAGAAAGCGATTCACACCAGACATCCAAAGAATATTGCTGAACTGAAACAGTTCTGTTAAGAGGAATGGTCGAGAATTACTCCTGACCGTTGTGCACGTCTGATCTGCAACTACAGGAAACGTTTGGTGGAAGTTATTGCTGCCAAAGGAGGTTCAACCAGTTATTAAATCCAACGGTTCACATAATTTTTCCACCTGCACTGTGAATGTTTACATGGTGTGTTCAATAAAAATATGGTAACATTTAATTATTTGTATGTTATTAGTTTAAGCAGACTGTGATTGTCTATTGTTGTGACTTAGATGAAGATCAGATCACATTTTATGACCAATTTGTGCAGAAATCCATATAATTCCAAAGGTTTCACATACTTTTTCTTGCAACTGTATAGTGCCCCAGTAGATGCTCTCAGTGTCCCCCATAATTTGCAAGTATAAAATACCCCTTCTTAGTTCCACCCATAGATGAGCCCATGGTACTCCTCTCCCCTTCCCCATAGTACCCACTATAATGTGCCACAGTATAAAATACCCCTATACAGAGCCCCCCATATAAAATACCCCTTCTATGTGGCCTCAGTAGAAGCCCCCATAGTGTTCCTCTCCCCCCTTCCCCCATATAAAATACCCCTTCTCTGTGGCCTCAGTAGATGCCCCCATAGTGCTCCCAATGATGTGCCAGTAAGAAGTGCCTCCATAGATGCCCCCACAGTGCCTTCCAATCATGTGCCTGTAACAAGTGCCCCCATAGATGCCCCCCAATAATGTGCCAGTAACAAGTACCCCCATAGATGTCTATCAATCATGTGCCAATAACAAGTGCCCCATAGATGCCCCCAATCATGTGCCGGTAACAAATGCCCCCATAGATGCCCCTAAATCATGTGCCAATAACAATTGCCCCCATTGATGCCCCCAATCATGTGCCAGTAACAAGTGCACCCATAAATGCCCCCCAATCATGTGCCAATAACAATTGCCCCCATTGATACCCCCAATCATGTGCCAGTAACAAGTGCCCCCATAAATGCCCCCCAATCATGTGCCAATAACAATTGCCCCCATTGATGCCCCCAATCATGTGCCAGTAACAAGTGCCCCATAGATGCCACCAATCATGTGCCAGTAACAAGTACCCCATAGATGTCCACCAATCATGTGCCAATAACAAGTGCCCCATAGATGCCCCCAATCATGTGCCAATAACAAGTGCCCCATAGATGCTCCGAATCATGTGCCAGTAACAAATGCCCACATAGATGCCCCCAATCATGTGCCAGTAACAAATGCCCCCATTGATGCCCCCCCAATCATGTGCCAGTAACAGGTGCCCTCATAGATGCCCCCAATCATGTGCCAGTAACAAGTGCCCCCATAGATGCCCCCCAATCATAAGCCAGTAACAGGTGCCCCATAGATGCCCCCCAATCATGTGCCAGTCTTTTCAAGTAAATAGGCCACAGCACTCTTTTCAATAAAAGGCAAGGGTGGGTGCACGTTCGGGTTGTGTTCTGTAGCTCCACCTCAAGAACTGTAGGTATCACACAAATATTTAGACAGCACTCCTTAAGTGATGATAATTAATAGTTTTATTTCACTTCATATTATTTCAGCCGGAGTAAGTGGTATATCAGTTGCAACGTTTCGGGCTAACAATCGCCCTTAATCAGGCACTCTGAGGACTTAAGGAGTGCTGTCTAAATATTTGTGCAATCATGTGCCAGTAACAGGTCCCCCCATAGATGCCCCCCAATCGTGCCAGTAACAGGTGCCCCCATAGATGCCCCCCCAATCATGTGCCAGGAGTAGTACCATATAAAAAATATAAACACTTATACTTACCTCCATCAGGCTGGCAGCGATGCGATGCAGGCCTCTTCTGGCCTGTGTCCCGCACTGTATGACTCAAGCAGCCTCTGATAGGCTGCAGGCGCTAGGTCTGCAGCCTATCAGAGGAACAGGGAAGGGAGACGCCTCTCCCTCCTCTGCCCCACGGCAGCACTACCATCTGTATCGCTGTCCTGAGGACAGCGATACTGATGACTATAAAGATGAGAACTTGCACAATGGAAACGCTCATCTCTCTGTGCTCTGCCGCCACCCCTACGTCACCAGTGGCCAGCGGTGCTCAGAGGCAGCTGCCTTGGGCCCCCCAGGAGCAACTACGCCTGGGGCAGCTGCCCCTTTTTCCCCGCATTAAAGATGGCCCTGGTTACGGGCAGTGAATGAGGACCCAGTGTGCCAACCAACCGTTTTGACTTTGGGCTAATCTTGAGGGAATTATCCTAGAAGTCACCTGGGTTTTCACCCTTTAACCCCTAGCCACCAGGCCGCTACCTCTTGTCATAGTCCTGGTGTGGTTTGCTGTTAACCAACTGGGGTCAGAGAAACCGGTGCCAAGCACCAAGGGATCAGGCAATATGCATGGTCAGGACATGCAAAGTATGTACAGCCCAGAAGTCAGGGTAGGGCTTAGGGTCAGTATGGTAAACAAGCATAGGTCAGGCTTGAGAGGGTCAGGGAACAGGCAGAAGTCAGTACACATACAGACAAATGAATTATAGCTCTTTTTTAGGTCCCAGCAGGCAAGTGAAACCAAAACAAATCTAAAGGATTGCTCAGCCAAGGGCGAAAAGGGGCAGGCCTATTTAGTAGAGCTGATGAGATTATTAGTCAAACAGCAGAACACAGAGCAAAAGGGGTAATTAACCCCTGCATTGCTGCAGGGAGAGGTTCAATAAATAGACACTAATACACATACAGAAAGTGACCTAGCAGCCTACAGCATGGCACACAGTAGTCTGGCAGTCGGCCATGGGCAGAAGCTAAGTTAGTGATGTAGCACCCATGCCTGCTGCTATCCCATTATGACAGTTGGACTTGTTGAATATATGCTTGTCTTCAGGGGAGATAAGTGTCGACAGCAGCTGTTTGCTTCCCCCTCTCCTTTTAAAACATATGTATGTTCATCTGAGCAAAGCTTGTACGTGTATGGAGGAGTCAGGAGGAATATCATTTGTCAGTAAGAGTTCATTCACACATTAAGTTCATATTGCACAGATTGCAGCATGAGTCTCCAATATAAACTGTGCATCCATGATGCACTAAATTATCCCCACATCACTCACCCATGTTTACTAATGTGATTGTCAACCTTGTCGTAAAGTGCAGCAAAATTTGGTGCATCCAGAAAAATCCACTGCACCTAACTCACCAATGGGAAAAAGAGGGGATACCAAGACGCAACAGTTTGCACAAAAATTGTCCACATTTTGTTGCAAAGTAAACTAATAGTTAGTATAAAGTTAGACAAAAGACCCTATCCCAGTACCAGATTTATCATTCAGCCTGAGCCCCCCAGTTTATTGTCTAGTTTACATTGTCTACATTTTGACAGGATAATAAATCTGCCCAAAGGTTTTAGCTTGCATTACTTCTGCGGCTATATCAATGAGGCTTTTGCATGTGCTTGGAATGTGGTAGTGCCTGAAAGAATCTTGCACAAGCTAAATTCAGGTGAAGTAGGCCAGTGGACTATGTCAACAATACAGGTGAAATTCGAAAAATTAGAATATGGTGCAAAGTTCATTTATTTCAGTCAAGCAACTTAAAAGGTGAAACTAACATATGAGACTCATTACATGCAAAGTGAGATATGTCAAGCCTTTATTTGTTATAATTTGGATGATTATGGCTTACAGTTTATGAAACCCCAAAGTCACAATTTTGAGCTACCCTTTGCTCAGGGGGTATGGATTAATTGGCTGACTAGAGTGTGACACTTTGAGCCTAGCATATTGAACCTTTTCACAAAATTACAATTTTAAGCTGCATTAATGCAATTCCTTTTAATTAGCATTACTGAAATAAATGGACTTTTGTACGATATTCTAAGTTTCACCTGTAGTTTTAATTAAAAAAATATATATGTTGATGCTGCATACATTTATATACAAAATTACTCAGCCAAAGACCCAATAATGGGCAGTTTAATAAGAGCAGTAGGACTTTTTAGGAAAATTGTTATTTCACAAATCACCTGAAGGTGTTAGGGTGCCTTTTTACATGCTGAGGGTTTTGTGGCAGAAATTTCTGGAACTGAAAATCAGTTCCATTCATTTGAGTGAGGCAACAAGCACATGGATTTCAGCAAGCCTCATTCCAGTGACTGGAACTAATTTTCAGTAGCAGAAATTTCTGCAACGTGTGAAAGCACCCTAAGAAGGTGATATATAATCATTCAACAACTTCCAAGGTCTTCAGTACAAGACATAATGGGTAAGGAATGTGATCTCTTAGATTATGAACATAGGATAATTGCATGTAAAGCGCTACTGCGAGCAGAAGCAAAACCGCTGCACTTGTGAATAGTTCCAGAGCAGCAGTTTTCAGAAGGTGCACAATTACACATACGGTATAACAGGGACTGAATGCAAGGCCTGCAATGGTAAATGCATATTGGAGGCTGGTGTCATGGTTTGATTAACTGTTAGATTGATAACTAATTGGCGTACTAAGGTGTATAACACTATTAACTGCCTGAATAAAGTACATTTAATTGTACTTTATTCAGGCAGTTAATGGGGTCATGGTTTGTTAGATTTGTAGCTAGAGACATGTAGCAGTGAGGCCTCTTTCACACTACAGTATGTTGAATTCAGTGTTTTGCGTTCCGTTTTTCGCGGATCCGTTGTTCCGTTTTTTGCTTCCGTTGTGGTTCCGTTTCCGTTCCGTTGTTCCGTTCCGTTTTTCCGTATGGCAAATACAGTATACAGTAATTTAATATTAAAAATTGGGCTGGGCATAACATTTTCAATAGATGCTTCCGCAAAAAACGGAACGGATACGGAAGACATACGGATGCATTTCCGTATGTGTTCCGTTTTTTTTGCGGACCCATTGACTTGAATGGAGCCACGGACTGTGATTTGCGGCCAAATATAGGACATGTTCTATCTTTTCAACGGAACGGAAAAACGGAAATACGGAAACGGAATGCATACGGAACACATTCCGTTTTTTTGCGGAACCATTGAAATGAATGGTTCCGTATACGGACCGTATACGGAACGCAAAAAACGGACCGTATACGGAACGCAAAATACTGTAGTGTGAAAGAGGCCTGAGTCATATAACAGATGATCTGTGTTGCGTGTGTTCAGTACAGAATCAGACAATATTATGTATATGTAGGGGCAAAAGGTAGCTTAATAAAGAATTCAATGGGTTCTCCATCTTCGAAGATTGAAAGAAAGTGGGGTTCAACACAATAAAACTATGAGACAATACTTACCCATTTATTCATTCATTCCCGTCACTGCTCCATTCCTCCCCTCCAGTCCCTGTTGACATGGCTGTAGCAGTGATGTGTCCATATGCTCATGTGACTGCTGCAGCAAATTACTGGCTTATGTGGTATATGGCATAAGACTGCCAAGGCCAGTGATTGGCTGCAGCAGTCATGTGGGTATACAGGTATGTCACCACTGCAGCCAAGTAAACAGAGACTAGTTAGGAGGACTGAAACAGAGGTGAAATAAATGGTTAAAAAAGGGTACATTCACATCACTGTTTATTTTTCCTTTCTTTTGTACTGTCAGAAGAACAGAAAAAAAAATATGGTATCCTTTATTTTTAGCATTCGTTGTGCTTATTTTGAAAACGTTGTAGTCGGTTTCATCTGAGATTCATAATTTTTTTTGAACGGCAAAAAGTCCATAATGGAGGAAGGACTTCACTAAGGATGCCAAAAAATAAAGGATACGTTTCTTCTTTAGTTTTCGGTTCTTCTGATGTGTCAGAAAAAAAGAAACTAAACGGTCATGTGAACCTTCCCTAATTCTATTTTTATTGTTTTATCACATTTTTCTCCTCTTGAGCAATTTTCTACTACTAAAAGGGTTTTCAGAGATTAGGATATTGATGACCTATCCTTGGGGCACCGCCAACAATCAGCTGTTTCAAGAGGCCACGGCACTCAGTTGATCACTGCTGTCTCCTCATAGCATACCAGCGCCGTACAATGTATAGTGTCTGTGTTTGGTATTGCAGCTCAGTCCCATTCACTTGAATGATCCTGAGCTGCACATAGCCATATGATGGATGAACTTGACGCTACTGGCCTAAGAAGAAGCCACAATGCTAACCGGAGCACCACTGCTTCTTCAAGCAGCTAATCGGTGGAAGAGCTGTGAGTCAGACCCCTGCCAAACAAATATTAAAGACCTATTCTGAGGATTGCTCATCAGTATTCTTCTCCCAGAAAACCCCCTATAAATAGGTGCTCATAATAAACTGACCACTTAGTGTTTATCAAGTTGTATTACACACTGAAGAAATAAAAAAATGCATATTTTGTTACTTAGCACCCCACCCCCTTGACAGTGACCTCCACAGGGGCCCCACCCCATTAACAGTGACCTCTACAGCACCCGCTCCTTAAAACTGACCATAGGTTACAGTCCCCTTAATTGTGACCTCCACCATTCCCGACCCCCTTAACAGAGACCTCTACAGCGACTGCCCCTTTAACAGTGACTGCCACAGTACCCCGCTCCCTTGACAGTGACCTCACAGTTCCCCGCTGCCTTAACAGTGACCTCACAGTACCCCGCTGTCCCTTTAATAGTGACCTCCACAGCCCCCTCCTCCATTAACAGTGAGCTCCACAGTGCCCGCCCCTTTAACACTGACCTCCACAGCAGCCTCCCCCTTTAACAGTAATATCTACAGCACCCTCCCCTTTAACAGTGACCTCCACAGCGGCCGCCCCTTTATCAGTGACCTCCACAGTACCCTGTCTCCTTAACAGTGATTTACAAAATAACCCGCCCCCTTAACAGTGACCTCCACAGATCTGTTCCCTTAACACTGACCTCCATGGCAGACCGTCCCCTTAACTGTGACCTCCACTGTTCCCTGTACCCTTAACAGAGACCTCCACAGTGCTCGCCCCTTTAACAGTGACCTCCACAGCATCCCGCCCCTTAACAGTGACCTCCACAGCGGCCATCCCTTTATTAGTGACCTCCACAGTACCACTGGCGGATCCAGGGGGGGCAACTGGGCAATTGCCCCCTCCGAGCTGCTCAGACGTGGGGGCGGCAGCAGCAGGGTACAGGGAGATGAGCGCTTCCATTGTGGAAGCGTTCATCTCCATAGTCATCTGTATTGCCGTCCTCAGGACAGCGATACAGATGGCTGTGCTGGGAGAGCGAACGGACAGGGGAGGGAGAGGCGTGTCCTTTCCACTTCCTCTGATAGGCTACAGGAAATAGGCCAGCAGTCTATCAGAGGCCGGCGCAGGCAGCGTGATGGCGTCATCGCGCCACCTGAGCCATACAGCGCAGGACACAGGCCAGAAGAGGCCTGCATTGCATCGCTGACATGGAGGAAAATATAAGTGTTTATTTTTTATTTTTATATATACAATAGTTTTACTAGCACATTAGGGGGGGCCCTCTTGTTACTGGCACATTAGGGGGGCCCCTTTCGTTACTGGCACATTAGGGGGGCCCTCTTGTTACTGGCACATTAGGGGGGCCCTCTTGTTACTGGCACAATAGGGGGGCCCTCTTGTTACTGGCACATTAGGGGGGCCCTCTTGTTACTGGCACATTAGGGGCCCTCTTGTTACTGACACATTAGGGGGGCCCTTGTTACTGACACGCTAGGGGGGCCCTCTTGTTACTGGCGCATAATTGGGGGGGCTCTTGTTACTGGCACATTAGGGGGCCTGTTGTTACTGGCACATTAGGGGGGCTCTCATTACTGGCACATTAGAGGGGGGCTCTTGTTACTGGCACATGATTGGGGGGGCTCTTGTTACTGGCACATGATGGGGTGCTCTTGTTACTGGCACGTGATTGGGGGCACTTCTTACTGGCACATTATTGGTGGGCACTATAGGGGCAGCTACTGAGGCTACAAAGAAGGGGTATTTTATATGGGGGCTCTGTACAGTAGCATTTTATATTGGGACACATTATGGTGGGTACTATGGGGAATGGGGAGAGGAGTATTATGGGGTCATCTGCAGGGAGTAGGGGTATTTTATACTTGCCAATTATGAGGGACACTGAGTGCATCTACTAGGGTACTATATATGGGACATTTTATACTAGTACATTATGGGGGCACTAGGAGGAAGAGGCACTATGAGGGCATTTACTGGGGTGACTATATAGGGCTATTTTATACTGGCACTATGGGGCCATTAGCTCAACTGGGGGCATTACAAGGGGGTATTTTAAGGTCTATTATAAGGAAAATTATTACTACTTGGGGGGTATTATGGTGGGCTTTATTACTCAACCCATGCTATGACCTCCTAGTAGCAGCACTAGCCTCTCCTTGCTCTGCTATCCCTCTGCCCCTTCTCGAAATCTTTGTCATTAGGATAAAACACAACATCAGCTCCGCCGAGCCCCAGGCCAAGTGTTGAAGTCGTGTCAGAGATCCCCAAGGGCCAAGCCAAGTAATTGTAAGTTTTCATGTGAGATATGTTTGTTATACACATATAGCATACACTGTGCCACACAATATACAGTATACCTCTACACTGTGTAGTCTTGTGGCGGCGATCAGAAAATAATCTGGAAGTGCCCCTCCCGAGACCAGGCTCTGGATCCGCCACTGCACAGTACCCTGTCTCCTTAACAGTGATTTCCACAACACCCTGCCCCATTAACAATGGCCTCTACAGCAATCTTCCCCTTAACACTGACCTCCATAGTGGACCATCCCCTTAATTGTGACCTCCACAGCAGCCTGCCCCTAGTGTGGCCAGAGGTTCGGTTTTAGTCAGGACAGTGCGGCTTTCAGACTCCCTGTCCTCCGTCCGGCGCAGGGCCTGGATGGACACAGGGATGACCATTTGAACAGCTCACTCTCAGACAGCAGCACTGTGCTGTCTGAGAGTGAGCTGCAGGGATAAAGTCACCCTCCCTCCCACCCCTGCAGCTGACAAAAGTTGATTTTAACCTTCATTTTTTCAATCTCCATTGGCTGCGGAGTGGGAGGGGGACTGGCCTAACTGGGTTGAGAGAGTGGCTTAGTGGGACCTGGGGGCCTAGTTTTTAAGTCCGTTTTTTGAGGGTCAAATGAGTTAAACCAAGGCACTCAAAAGTATGAACTTGAGTAAATTATTTATTCCATCCAAATTTTTTAGTTTAACACGGAGCCATTGGCCATTGTTTCGGTCTATCCTAGACCTTAATCACGGCCTAGACAATATATACACATATAATAAGTGATGGCATATTTACATATGACATACAGTCCTGATAAAAAGTTTAAGACCACTTGAAAAATTGCAAAAAATCATATTTTACATAGTTGGATCTTAACAAGGTTCCAACTAGAGCTTCAACATGCAACAAGAAGAAATGAGAGTGAGACAAAACATTTTTTGAGCATTCAATTAATTGAAAATAACGATTAAACTGAAACAGGCAGTTTTTCAGCTGATCCAGATTTTAGGACCACATGCCTTTAAAAGGCCAAATCTGTGCAAAGATGTGGATTCATTGTCATTTTCTGTCAGGTAGTCACACGTTGTGATGGCAAAGGCAAAAAAACTCTCCCTTTTTGAACGTAGTCGGGTTGTTGAACTGCATAAGCAGGGTCTCTCACAGCATGCCATCGCTGCTGAGGTGGGACGCAGTAAGACAGTCATTTGGAATTTCTTAAATGATCCTGAGGGTTATGGAACAAAAAAGTCAAGTGGAAGACCCCAAAAAATTTCATCAGCACTGAGCCGGAGGATCCAATTGGCTGTCCGTCAAGACACTGGACGATCCTCGACCCAAATTAAGGCCCTTACTGGTGCTGACTGCAGCCCCATAACCATCAGACGGCATCTGAGATGGAAGGGCTTCAAAAACAAAAAACGTCTTCAAAGACCGTGTCTCCTTAAACGCCACAGAACTGCTCGTTTGGACTTTGCAAGAGAGCACCAAATGTCCAGATGTTGCAGGGAGCATTCCTCATGACTGAGGGCCCTCGTCTGTGTGGTGACGATTGGGTTTTTCAACAGGACAACGCTACAGTACACAATGCCCGCAGGACAAGGGACTTCTTCCAGGAGAATAACATCACTCTTTTGGCCCATCTTGCGTGTTCCCCTGATCTAAATCCAATTGAGAACCTTTGGGGATGGATGGCAAGGGAAGTTTGCAAAAATGGACAACAGTTCCAGACAGTAGATGGCCTTCGTGCGGCCATCTTCACCACTTCCCACTCACCTCATGGAAACGCTTGCATCAACTTTGCCGAAATGAATTTTTTAAGTGATAAACAATAATGGCGGAGCTAATCATTACTGAGTTCATGTTTGGAAGTTGGATTTCTGTTTTGGGGAGGTTTAGTTTTTTGATCAGCTGAAAAACAGCCTGTTTCAGTTTATTCGTTGTTTTCATTAAATTGAATGCTCAAAAAATGTTTTGTCTCACTCCCATTTCTTCTTGTTGCATGTTGAAGCTCTACTAAATATGATTTTTGCCATTTTTCAAAAATATATATACAGTACAAAAATATATATACAGTACAGACCAAATGTTTGGACACACCTTCTCATTCAAAGAATTTTCTTTATTTTCATGACTATGAAAATTGTAGATTCACACTGAAGGCATCAAAACTATGAATTAACACATGTGGAATTATATACATAGCAAACAAGTGTGAAACAACTGAAAATATGTCATATTCTAGGTTCTTCAAAGTAGCCACCTTTTGCTTTGATTACTGCTTTCCACACTCTTGGCATTCTCTTGATGAGTTTCAAGAGGTAGTCCCCTGAAATGGTTTTCACTTCACAGGTGTGCCCTGTCAGGTTTAATAAGTGGGATTTCTTGCCTTATAAATGGGGTTGGGACCATCAGTGGCGTTGAGGAGAAGTCAGGTGGATACACAGCTGATACTCCTACTGAATAGACTGTTAGAATTTGTATTATGGCAAGAAAAAAGCAGCTAAGTAAAGAAAAATGAGTGGCCATCATTACTTTCAGAAATGAAGGTCAGTCAGTCAGCCGAAAAATTGGGAAAACTTTGAAAGTAAGGGCTATTTAAACATGAAGGAGAGTGATGGGGTGCTGCGCCAGATGACCTGGCCTCCACAGTCACCGGACCTGAACCCAATCGAGATGGTTTGGGGTGAGCTGGACCGCAGAGTGAAGGCAAAAGGGCCAAGAAGTGCTAAGCATCTCTGGGAATTCCTTCAAGACTGTTGGAAGACCATTTCAGGTGACTGCCTCTTGAAGCTCATCAAGAGAATGCCAACAGTAATCAAAGCAAAAGGTGGCTACTTTGAAGAACCTAGAATATGACATATTTTCAGTTGTTTCACACTTGTTTGTTATGTATATAATTCCACATGTGTTAATTCATAGTTTTGATGCCTTCATAGTCATGAAAATAAAGAAAACTCTTTGAATGAGAAGGTGTGTCCAAACTTTTGGTCTGTACTGTATATAAAGCAATCTTTAAATTTTTTAATCCCTGAGTGCCTCCTTCCTTTTTGTGTTATTTTTAGTTTGTAATTTTGCTCATATTCGAAATACTAACGATGTATTAATTAGGTATTAGCCCCCTTTTGGAGTACAGGAGAGACCACAGCCATTACATATACTTTTGACGCTCTAAAAGCACGTTGCAATGCCTGCTCTTTTGCCTGTACTTCAACAACCAACCAATATACTCTACGCATGCGCCAACTAGATGGTAACTCAATACAGCCTTCCTGCTTCCGACAGGATCTTCGTGTCTTCATTACACTCATTGTGCATGCGCCAGACCAGACGGACGTGAATTCGGATGCTGTCCGCCCGGCCGGCTTAAAAACACGCGGCATACACTCGTATGCCGATATACCATTCTTCACTTCCTCTCCTATGGCAGCCGTATACATGGTAAGCTCCCACTGATCTCCAACGACTTTATGCTTCTTCCTATGTTTTATTACTCATATATCCCATTTGTTTATTGGGCGATAGACCCAAAATGTTTTTCTGCTATGCTCTAATTGCAATTATAGTTGAAATCCCAGAATGGGGCTTGGTGTACCATACAGTTAGGTCCATAAATATTGGGACACTGAAACAATTCTAACATTTTTGGCTCTATACACCACCACAATGGATTTGAAATGAAATTAACAAGATGTGCTTTAAATGCAGACTGTCAGCTTTAATTTGAGAGTAATTACATCCAAATCAGGTGAACGGTGTAGGAATAACAACAGTTTGCATATGTGCCTCCCACTTGTTAAGGGACCAAAAGTAATGGGACAATTGTCTTCTCAGCTGTTCCATGGCCATGTGTGTGTTATTCCCTCATTATCCCAATTACAATGACCCGATACAAGGTCCAGAGTTCATTTCAAGTGTGCTATTTGCATTTGGAATCTGTTGCTGTCAACTCTCAAGATGAGATCCAAAGAGCTGTCACTATCAGTGAAGCAAGTCATCATTAGGCTGAAAAAACTAAACAAACCCATCAGAGAGATAGTAAAAGCATTAGGCATGGTCAAAACAACTGTTTGGAACATTCTTAAAAAGAAGGAACGCATCGGTGAGTTCAGCAACATCAAAAGACCCGGAAGACCACGGAAAACAACTGTTGTGGATGACCGAAGAATTCTTTCCCTGGTGAAGAAAACACCCTTCACAAAAGTTGGCCAGATCAAGACTCTCCAGGAGGTAGGTGTATGTGTGTCAAAGTCAACAATCAAGAGAAGACTTCACCAGAGTGAATACAGAGGGTTCACCACAAGATGTAAACCATTGGTGAGCCTCAAAAACAGGAAGGCCAGATTAGAGCTTGCCAAACGACATCTAAAAAGCCTTCACAGTTCAGGAACAACATCCTATGGATAGATGAGACCAAGATCAATTTGTACCAGAGTGATGGGAAGAGAAGCGTATGGAGAAGGAAAGGAACTGCTCATGATCCTAAGCATACCACCTCATCAGTGAAGCATGGTGGTGGTAGTGTCATGGTGTGGGCATGTATGGCTGCCAATGAAACTGGTTCTCTTGTATTTATTGATGATGTGACTGCTGACAAAAGCAGTAGGATGAATTCTGTGTTCCGGGCAATATTATCTGCTCATATTCAGCCAAATGCTTCAGAACTCATTTGACGGCGCTTCACAGTGCAGATAGACAATGACCCAAAGCATACTGCAAAAGCAACCAAAGAGTTTTTTAAGGGAAACAAGTGGAATGTTATGCAATGGCCAAGTCAATTACCTGACCTGAATCCGATTGAGCATGCATTTCACTTGCTGAAGACAAAACTGAAGGGAAAATGCCCCAAGAACAAGCAGGAACTGCAGACAGTTGCAGTAGAGGCCTGGCAGAGCATCACCAGGGATGAAACCCAGCGTGATGTCTATGCGTTCCAGACTTCAGGCTGTAATTGACTGCAAAGGATTTGCAACCAACAATTAAAAAGTGAAAGTTTGATTTAGGATTATTATTCTGTCCTATTACTTTTGGTTCCTGAACAAGTGGGAGGCACATATGCAAACTGTTGTAATTCCTACACCGTTCACCTGATTTGGATGTAAATACCCTCAAATTAAAGCTGACAGTCTGCAGTTTAGGCCTCATGCACACTGCTGTGTTTCACGGCCGTGTGCGGGCCGTGGAACCGCGGCCTGGATCCCTCCTGAGAGCAGGAGCGCACGGCGTCACTGGTTGCTATGACGCCGTGCGCTCCCTGCTGCCGGCACAGTACAGTAATACACTGGTATAGATCATACCAGTGTATTACTGTATTGCGGCGGCAGCAGGGAGCGCACGGCGTCATAGCAACCAGTGACGCCGTGCGCTCCTGCTCTCAGGAGGGATCCAGGCCTCGGTTCCACGGCCCGCATACGGCCGTGAAACACGGCAGTGTGCATGAGGCCTAAAGCAGACTTTCATTTCAAATCCATTGTGGTGGTGTATAGAGCCAAACATTTAAGAATTTTGTCGATGTCCCAATATTTATGGACCTGACTTATATACTACAGTATACAGGTCCTTCTAAAAAAATTAGCATATTGTGATAAAGTTCATTATTTTCTGTAATGTACTGATAAACATTAGACTTTCATATATTTTAGATTCATTACACACCAACTGAAGTAGTTCAAGCCTTTTATTGTTTTAATATTGATGATTTTGGGCATACAGCTCATGAAAACCCAAAATTCCTATCTAAAAAAATTAGCATATCATGAAAAGGTTCTCTAAACGAGCTATTAACCTAATCATCTGAATCAACTAATTAACTCTAAACACCTGCAAAAGATTCCTGAGGCTTTTAAAAACTCCCAGCCTGGTTCATTACTCAAAACCGCAATCATGGGTAAGACTGCCGACCTGACTGCTGTCCAGAAGGCCATCATTGACAAACTCAAGCAAGAGGGTAAGACACAGAAAGAAATTTCTGAACGAATAGGCTGTTCCTAGAGTGCTGTATCAAGGCACCTCAGTGGGAAGTCTGTGGGAAGGAAAAAGTGTGGCAGAAACGCTGCACAACGAGAAGAGGTGACCGGACCCTGAGGAAGATTGTGGAGAAGGACCGATTCCAGACCTTGGGTGACCTGCGGAAGCAGTGGACTGAGTCTGGAGTAGAAACATCCAGAGCCACCGTGTACAGGCGTTTGCAGGAAATGGGCTACAGGTGCCGCATTCCCCAGGTGAAGCCACTTTTGAACCAGAAACAGAGGCAGAAGCGCCTGACCTGGGCTACAGAGAAGCAGCACTGGACTGTTGCTCAGTGGTCCAAAGTACTTTTTTCGGATGAAAGCAAATTTTGCATGTCATTCGGAAATCAAGGTGCCAGAGTCTGGAGGAAGACTGGGGAGAGGGAAATGCCAAAATGCCTGAAGTACAGTGTCACGTACCCACAGTCAGTGATGGTCTGGGGTGCCATGTCAGCTGCTGGTGTTGGTCCACTGTGTTTTATCAAGGGCAGGGTCAATGCAGCTAGCTATCAGGAGATTTTGGAGCACTTCATGCTTCCATCTGCTGAAAAGCTTTATGGAGATGAAGATTTCATTTTTCAGCACGACCTGGCACCTGCTCACAGTGCCAAAACCACTGGTAAATGGTTTACTGACCATGGTATTACTGTGCTCAATTGGCCTGCCAACTCTCCTGACCTGAACCCCATAGAGAATCTGTGGGATATTGGGAAGAGAAAGTTGAGAGACGCAAGACCCAACACTCTGGATGAGCTTAAGGCCGCTATCGAAGCATCCTGGGCCTCCATAACACCTCAGCAGTGCCACAGGCTGATTGCCTCCATGCCACGCCGCATTGAAGCAGTCATTTCTGCAAAAGGATTCCCGACCAAGTATTGAGTGCATAACTGAACATCATTATTTGAAGGTTGACTTTTTTTGTATTAAAAACACTTTTCTTTTATTGGTCGGATGAAATATTCTAATTTTTTGAGATAGGAAATTTGGGTTTTCATGAGCTGTATGCCAAAATCATCAATATTAAAACAATAAAAAGCTTGAACTACTTCAGTTGTGTGTAATGAATCTAAAATATATGAAAGTCTAATGTTTATCAGTACATTACAGAAAATAATGAACTTTATCACAATATGCTAATTTTTTTAGAAGGACCTGTATATGGTACTTATTTCTGGCTGTGATCTCTCACTCTACCCATATGTATGATATATACATATTTATATACATATGTGTTTTAATTATGTTCCCAGCACCTCTGGTTTCCACAAATGGTACTGTATCCAACATCCATGAGGACTATGCAAATTGAATTACATTAATAATATACATGTAATTGTTGTAAATATTGCTTTATATATATGTCGTATGTAAATATGCCATCACTTATTATATGTGTATATGATGTCTAGGCCGTGATCAAGGTCTAGGATTGACCGAAAAGTTGGCCAATGGCTCAGTGTTAAACTAAAAATTTTGGATGGAATAAAGATTATACTCAAGTTTGAGTGCCATGGTTTAACTCATTTGATGTTCACGTTATTCATACTACTGAGCACCATCTACGATAACAGGAGTGCCGACCATACAATCTACCTTGTCTTTTGAGGGTGGCCCGGATGGCTACCCTACCTGCCCCCTGAACTGTGACCTCCACAGCACTCCGCTCCCTTAACAGTGTCACCCACAGCGCCCTGCCCCTTTAAAGGAAATCTGTCACCAGGATAATCGCTATTGAAGTAGGAAGCCATAACCTAATAGCACTTAGTGCCTTTTTTCCATATGTGCCTTTGTTTCAGCAATAGGTGTTTTCTATCTTCTGAAAATCCAGTTTATTTGGTATGCAAATGAGCCAGTAAGGTGCCCAGAGGGGCATCACTCTTGCAGGAAGGAACCCGGCACGCCTCCTGCTAGTGCCCAAGCCCGCTCTCATGTTGGGAGCATGGAAAAGGGGCGCAGAGATGGCTTGAATTTGATGTAGGAGGGGTGGATAATCACAGCTATTAGGCTAAGACTTTACTTCAATAGCGATTATCCTGGTCACAGATTTCCTATAACGCTGACCTACAGCAATAAAGACAAATGGCTGGGTTGTTATGGAAACCTGGTATAAAACTGTGTATGTGGAAACTAAGTGCCTGCAAACTTCTATTGACTGATATAGGTCATGTGACCAGGCTTCTATTGGCCAATGCATTTTTTTTGAAATATCTCAGGAACAACGGTACATGCTAGAGAGCTGAGACCGAATCTAAAACCTTCCTGGACACCTGATGTACCTGTGTGCCAAATTTCGTGATTGTAAATGCGACGGTGCGGACATTCATACACACACACACACACATACACGCAGCTTTCTATATTAAAAGGCTCATGTATTGAATTATAAATATGACCTTTTCTCCAGTCTTAACAGGGCTGCCCCCCAAAGCCAGAAATTTGTCACAAAATAATGAAAGATGACACTCATACCTGACATTTCTGGCGATGCTTCCCCGATCCTCCACGCTGCTTTTGTTTGCCTGCAGCAGTGACGTGTCTGTATACTCTACACGACCTCTGCAGCCAATTACTGGACGGTTTTATGCCTAATACCTTTGAGGCTAGTGATTGGTGTATTCAATATTTCCGAAGTCAACCACTTTCATGGCTCTTTTATATGGGCCAATGATCGGAAACGATAGGAACATTTGCTTGGCCCATCACTGACCAGTTTAAACTCCCCACCAGTCAACTGACAAATGTACAGATGCTTGTTTGTCGGCTTATTGGATCTTTTATGCAGCTGAAAAACTTGTCATGTATCATCACAACACATCTTTTGTGTGTGGGCAAGGCATGTGCTGCCTATAGTATGCAAACTGAAGGATCTTTAACCACTCCAGGACCGCCGTACGCAGGATTGCGTCCTGCCGGCGGCCCTGCTCTTCTGGGTGGACGCATATACGCGTCCTCCCTCGAGAGCCGAGATTTCCTGTGAACGCACGCACACAGGCGCGCGCGCGCTCACAGGAACGGAAGGTAAGCGAGTGGATCTCCAGCATGCCAGCGGCGATCGCTCGCTGGCAGGCTGGAGATCCGAATTTTTTAACCCCTAACAGATATATTAGACGCTGTTTTGATAACAGCGTCTAATATACCTCCTACCTGGTCCTCTGGTGGTCCCTTTTGTTAGGATCGACCACCAGAGGACACAGGTAGGTCAGTAAAGTCGCACCAAACACTACACTACACTACACCCCCCCCGTCACTTATTAACCCTTTATGAACCCCTGATCACCCATGATCACCCCAAATAAACTCCCTGATCACCCCCTGTCATTGATCAGGCTCCGTTCAGACGTCCGTATGATTTTTACGGATCCACGGATAAATGGATCGGATCCGCAAAACACATGCGGACGTCTGAATGGAGCCTTACAGGGGGGTGATCAATGACAGGCGGGTGATCACCCATATACACTCCCTGATCACCCCCTGTCATTGATCACCCCCCTGTCATTGATCACCCCCCTGTAAGGCTCCATTCAGACGTCCGCATGTGTTTTGGTATCCATGGATCCGTAAAAATCATGCGGACGTCTGAATGGAGCCTTACAGGGGGGTGATCAATGACAGAGGGGTGATCACCCATATACACTCCCTGATCACCCCCTGTCATTGATCACCCCCCTGTAAGGCTCCATTCAGACATCTGCATGTGTTTTGCGGATCCGATCCATGTATCCATGGATCCGTAAAAATCATGCGGACGTCTGAATGGAGCCTTACAGGGGGTGATCAATGACAGAGGGGTGATCACCCATATACACTCCCTGATCACCCCCTGTCATTGATCACCCCCCTGTAAGGCTCCATTCAGACGTCCGCATGTGTTTTGCGGATCCGATCCATGTATCCATGGATCCGTAAAAATCATGCGGATGTCTGAATGGAGCCTTACAGGGGGTGATCAATGACAGAGGGGTGATCACCCATATACACTCCCTGATCACCCCCTGTCATTGATCACCCCCCTGTAAGGCTCCATTCAGACGTCCGCATGATTTTTACGGATCCATGGATACATGGATCGGATCCGCAAAAATCATACGGACATCTGAATGGAGCCTTACCAGGGGGGTGATCAATGACAGGGGGGTGATCAGGGAGTCTATATGGGTGATCACCCCCCTGTCATTGATCACCCCCCTGTCATTGATCACCCCCCCCCCCTGTAAGGCTCCATTCAGACATTTTTTTGGCCCAAGTTAGCGGAAATTTTTTGTTTGTTTTTTCTTTTTGTTTTTTCTTACAAAGTCTCATATTCCACTAACTTGTGTCAAAAAATAAAATCTCACATGAACTCACCATACCCCTCACGGAATCCAAATGCGTAAACATTTTTAGACATTTATATTCCAGACTTCTTCTCACGCTTTAGGGCCCCTAAAAAGCCAGGGCAGTATAAATACCCCACATGTGACCCCATTTCGGAAAGAAGACACCCCAAGGTATTCCGTGAGGGGCATATTGAGTCCATGAAAGATTGAAATTTTTGTCCTAAGTTAGCGGAAAGGGAGACTTTGTGAGAAAAAAACTAAAAATATCAATTTCCGCAAACTTATGCAAAAAAAAAAAAATTTCTATGAACTCGCCATGCCCCTCATTGAATACCTCGGGGTGTCTTCTTTCCAAAGTGGGGTCACATGTGGGGTATTTATACTGCCCTGGCTTTTTAGGGGCTCGAAAGTGTGAGAAGAAGTCTGGGATCCAAATGTCTAAAAATGCCCTCCTAAAAGGAATTTGGGCACCTTTGCGCATCTAGGCTGCAAAAAAGTGTCACATATCTGGTATCGCCGTACTAAGGAGAAGTTGGGCAATGTGTTTTGGGGTGTCATTTTACAGATACCCATGCTGGGTGAGAAAAATATCTTGGTCAAATGCCAACTTTGTATAAAAAAATGGGAAAAGTTATCTTTTGCCAAGATATTTCTCTCACCCAGCATGGTTATATGTGAAATGACACCCCAAAACACATTCCCCAACTTCTCCTGAGTACGGCGATACCAGATGTGTGACACTTTTTTGCAGCCAAGGTGGGCAAAGGGGCACATATTCCAAAGTGCACCTTTCGGATTTCGCAGGCCATTTTTTACACATTTTGATTGCAAAGTACTTCTCACACATTTGGGCCCCTAAATTGCCAGGGCAGTATAACTACGCCACAAGTGACCCCATTTTGGAAAGAAGACACCCCAAGGTATTCCGTGAGGGGCACGGCGAGTTCCTAGAATTTTTTATTTTTTGTCACAAGTTAGCGGAAAATGATGATTTTTATTTTTTTTATTTTTTCCTTACAAAGTCTCATATTCCACTAACTTGCGACATAAAATAAAAAATTCTAGGAACTCGCCATGCCCCTTACGGAATACCTTGGGGTGTCTTCTTTCCAAAATGGGGTCACTTGTGGCGTAGTTATACTGCCCTGGCAATTTAGGGGCCCAAATGTGTGAGAAGTACTTTGCAATCAAAATGTGTAAAAAATGGCCTGCGAAATCCGAAAGGTGCACTTTGGAATATGTGCCCCTTTGCCCACCTTGGCTGCAAAAAAGTGTGACACATCTGGTATCGCCGTACTCAGGAGAAGTTGGGGAATGTGTTTTGGGGTGTCATTTTACATATACCCATGCTGGGTGAGAAAAATATCTTGGTCAAATGCCAACTTTGTATAAAAAAATTGGAAAAGTTGTCTTTTGCCAAGATATTTCTCTCACCCAGCATGGGTATATGTAAAATGACACCCCAAAACACATTCCCCAACTTCTCCTGAGTACGGCGATACCAGATGTGTCACACTTTTTTGCAGCCTAGGTGGGCAAAGGGGCACATATTCCAAAGTGCACCTTTCGGATTTCACCGGTCATTTTTTACACATTTTGATTGCAAAGTTCTTCTCACACATTTGGGCCCCTAAATTGCCAGGGCAGTATAACTACCCCACAAGTGACCCCATTTTGGAAAGAAGACACCCCAAGGTATTCCGTGAGGGGCATGGAGAGTTCCTAGAATTTTTTATTTTTTGTCGCAAGTTAGTGGAATATGAGACTTTGTAAGAAAAAAATAAAAATAAAAAATCATCATCATTTTCCGCTAACTTGTGACAAAAAATAAAAAGTTCTATGAACTCACTATGCCCATCAGCGAATACCTTAGGGTGTCTACTTTCCGAAATGGGGTCATATGTGGGGTTTTTCTACTGTTTGGGCATTGTAGAACCTCAGGAATCATGACAGGTGCTCAGAAAGTCAGAGCTGCTTCAAAAAGCGGAAATTCACATTTTTGTACCATAGTTTGTAAACGCTATAACTTTTACCCAAACCATTTTTTTTTTTTGCCCAAACATTTTTTTTTAATCAAAGACATGTAGAACTATAAATTTAGCGAAAAATTTATATATGGATGTCGTTTTTTTTGCAAAATTTTACAGCTGAAAGTGAAAAATGTCATTTTTTTGCAAAAAAATCGTTACATTTCGATTAATAACAAAAAAAGTAAAAATGTCAGCAGCAATAAAATACCACCCAATGAAAGCTCTATTAGTGAGAAGAAAAGGAGGTAAAATTCATTTGGGTGGTAAGTTGCATGACCGAGCGATAAACGGTGAAAATAGTGTAGTGCAGAAGTGTAAAAAGTGCTCTGGTCATGAAGGGGGTTTCAGCTAGCGGGGCTGAAGTGGTTAAAGTGGTTGTCCGGGTTCAGAGCTGAACCCAGACATACATCCATTTTCACCCAGGCAGCCCCCTTGACTTGAGCATAGGAGCAGTTCATGCTCTGATGCTCTCCTTTGCCGTGCACTAAATCGCGCAGGGCAAAGGCATTTTCAGGAGTTCTGGTGACGAACTGGGCTTTCCATGGGGCTGCCAGGAAGCCCGATGACATCATCGGCACTCGGCTAGGGCAGCGCTAAAGCACGCCCATCAGAGCCGGTGACGTCACCGAACACACCGCTGGGCGGAAGCCTCCGCCCGGCAGTGTGTTATAGTGAGGAGAGGCAGGGGCAATATTCGAATTCGTGATATTTCGCAAATATTTGTTAAAATATTCTTCATATATTTGCGAATTCGAGATTATTTTCTTGATCTTGAAAAATCGGCAATGTAATATTCGCGAAATACACGTGTGGGTCACTATAGATACATTTTTAAGCTGCTAGAAGTTTCCTGAGACTGGAGAAAATGGTTGGCACAGCAGAACATTACAATAGCTTTATATACAGATAGAGTACTCAAATATATTCGCGATTGCGAAATCAACACTAATTATGCGAATATTTTGGTGCAATATGCGCAACTTCACATTTTAACAGGTCTGACTACTTATTAGTGATTGGTGCACTAAGTATTGTTGTGAACTTGTGACATCACAGCACTAACTGTCTAATGTAATGACACAGGAAAGCACAGAGCACAGCAATGACACTGCTGTCTCTCTCAGATCTGCAAAGTACTGCATACAAGGGCTGCTGGGGAGGCTCTTATATAGTAAGGGGTAGGCAACTTTCCTATTGGTTGCTAGGGATGTTGCTAAGCTCAGACAAAGACATGGCAGCCTTCTCATTGGCCCACAAGCAAGAAGGGAGGTTACTGATGAAAAAAAAAATCTAGAATATTCGAAATTACAAATATATATTCTAAATATTCACAAATTCTCGAAGTGCCGATATTCGCGATTAATATTCGCTATTCGAATATTCGCGCCCAGCCATAGTGTGTTATTGTAAACAAAAGAGCCCTTGCCCTGCGCAATCTAGCGCAGGGCAAGGGAGTGCCAATGCTAACATCAGGAGGGCTGCCTGGGTGAAAATATCAGTATGTCCGGGTTTAGCTCTGAACCTGGACAACCCCTTTAATACCCCCATACAGTTTGAATCGGCCAATATAAATGCCCTATAAATTAGAACTTAGCCCCACATCAGGCTATTTAAAAAGTACTAATTTACCTTTTCCAATGGCTGGTGATTATAATGGTGGAGCCCGGGGGGTAGATGGCAGTGTTGGTTTACATTATGGAATCACACATTGTTTGAGGTAAAGAGCTTTCTGGTTCACTAACAGTTTTTGATGAAAGTATATATATATGTAAATTAGACTGAAAGCACATTTGACATTTAAAGCACAGTGATAGATAATGGTTAAAATAATGAAAACATTGGAAGAATATTATATTCAGTGTTCAGTCTTGGGGTCTGTTCACATCTGTATTATGGCTTGTGTCTATGGTGGTTGGTCAGAAGCAGGGCCGTCTTTAATATTGATTGGACCCTGGGCAAAAATTTACTTGGGCCCCTTGGATCCCGCTTTCCCACACCTTAGCAGGCAATCACACCCTCCACCACAACACACACACAAAAAATCCACACATCTGGTAGAGTCCAGTGAATGACTGTAAATACTTCCAGTTCTGAAGACTCCAGCGGCTCAGGATCAGTGCTCTGGGCTGGAAGTGGGCACCGCTCTGCAGGAAGGAGACCAGGGCTCGGCTCACCCTAGTGTTACAGTGCACCCCAGCACCCCACAGTATGCAGTACAGCACCCTATAGTATACAGCACCACACAGTATGCAGTATAGCACCCCACACTATACAGTACCCCACAGTATATAGTAGAGCAGTATAGCAGCCCACAGTATACTGCACCTCATGGTATACAACACCTCACTGTATACAGCACCCCAAACTATACACGATACAGCCCCCCACACTATACAGTACAGCAGTATAGCACTCCCTCCCCCACTATACAGGCCCCCCCACACTATACAGGCCCCCCCACACAGTATACAGGCCACCCCCCCCCCCCACAGTATACAGCCCACCACACAATATACAGCCTATTACACAATTTATAGCCCACCACACAATATACAGCCCACCACACAGTATACAGCCCACCACACAGTATACAGCACCCCACTATACAGTAGTTTACAGTATATTAACATAACAGCCCCTGTCACCTTTTTCTGATGTAATCTTTACACAAAAAAGCTCCACAGTTAACTTTTGCAACACTCAGTAGGACCTGTGATGACCTCATAGCCATGTGACCAGTAATTGCTAGGTTACTGGTCACATGGTGATGATGTCATTAAGGTCCTAGAGCAAAACTCATTAAGGTCCTAGAATTAAGATCATTAACACAGTACGATCATGATGCCTGTGTAGCCGACAGCCTGACACCCGGGGCAGTAGCTAGCAGGGCTCAAGAGACAGCTGCCTTGGGCCCCCCAGGAGCAACTGGGCCCAGGGCAGCTGCCCCTTTTGCCCCTTGGTAAAGACGGCCCTGGTCAGAAGAAATGCTATCGAGGGCAAGCAAGCCAGTGGCGTAACTAGAAATGACTGGGCCCCACAGCAAATTTTTAAACAGGGCCACTCCCTTAGCAAGTTCTTCGCAACCCCCTTCTCCAGTGCAACCCTCACTCCTGTGGCTAGTCGAGATCGCTCTCTCAGACAAGACACGGCAGCCGCTCCGTCCATTTCCTATAGTGTCTCTGTATATAATGTCATTTTATAATACTGTTGAGGGGGCCCTAATAATATAATTTTTTTAGTCCTCCTTCTGCGTGGCCCCTTCTGAGTTTGGGCCCCAAAGCAGCCGCTTCCTCTGCAGCTACGTCCCTGGGGCAAGCTTAAAGGATAACTGTCACACTTAGACCCTAATTTCAATTTTCATATATGTAGTTACTAATAACATGATATTCCAGAATCAGTTACTATTAGACTGACTTACCCCATATTTAATAAGATTCAGCCCTTAGCAACCAGTCTGCATAAAACTGCAATCTCACTATTCAGTTAAGATGGCCGCCACTGCTCTCACCCTGAGGCTAATCCCGCCTGCCCTCACTAGCCAGTAACAATAGCCCCCCAAAAGTGTCAGTAACCAGAGCTCTGCCCCCTAAAGGGTTAATCTCCTGCAGCACAAAGGGGTCCTCTTACCACATGTTGCTTTCATTTATACACTGAGCAGACGGCAGATCTCCCTTCCCTGGTCTGCGCTGCTTCGACTCTGCTTTCTCCAGCTCTGCTGAGTGAGGGAGCGTCTGCCAAGCGCAGGGACAGGGAGAAGTGCACACAGCCCAGGCACTGTTATCAGCTGCTGGGGAGGACCTGGCTTTAATCATTTACTTACAGTCCCTGGCTGTCAGTAATGTGACCTTGCATGCTGCTCCGTCCTTCAACACATAGACAGACCTGCATAGCAACCTGATTTTAAGTACAGGTAAAAGTAGGCAGTAAGGGGAACAAAACTATGGAATTAAGGGGTAATTGAATACACAGTGAAAAGTTGAAATAGGGCCACCAAGGAGATATTAATCACCACAATCCAATACTAAAAAAAATAATATGACAGTTATACTTTAAGACAGACTAGTAATGCAATAATGAATGTCTTCTACAATATATCTTTTATAGGTTGTAACAGCTAGTGTTCAATAAGTATACTGTACCTATGTGAACGTCCTCTGCTGGTGATTCCCATGACTCTGGTCGCACATGTGCCATCCAAGATTTCAGTTGTAGTGAAGAGTAGGCTTGTATTACACAGGCGCTAAAAACAGGTACTTATAGAGGTTTGATCAACATTTTTAATGTTTGAATAGATTTGTGGGAAAATTCCTGTAAAGGCTCAATCAGATGGACAGTGTTCATATCCATGTGCTATCCGAGTGTAAAACAGACGGCACACGTGCTGAACACTGAGAGACTGGAGAAAGAGGGGAAGTAAAACCTATGGACACTTGGCTCCTTTTAATTAAAACAGAAATAATAAGACATGACACCATTCATATTAGGTAGAGGTCGGCCACAGTTTTATTCTCTCCACTTACAGTGGGTGACCACTTTCTGGCTACTAGTAACTAGTGTGTTTACAATATGACTATATGGCACTTACTAATATAGCCTTTATTAATATTTGACACCATTATCTATATTTCATAAGGTCTGGCTCGGTTGTTAGGCAAATCTTCTGTGCTGTCCACATAGAGGTCCTGTCCATAAAATGGCCACTGCTGGAGGGTCATGTGACCGGGAAAATCACCTTCATTTGATGTCTCCTCCATTCAAATACACTGCACCTGTATTAAACTCACAACAGTACAAGTGCAGATGGCAGGCACAGTTTATTTGAATGGAAGAGTCATCACATGCAGGTGATTTGCCTGGTCACATGACCCTCCATCAGCGGCCATTTTATGGACATGACCTCTATGTTGACTGCACAAACATTTGGCAAACAAGGAGGTGTACCTAATGAAATATAGAAAATGGCGCAACAAATGCAATATTAGTAAGTGCCATATAATCATCTTACAAAGACATTTGTCATCGGTAGCCAGTGGCCAATCCCTTTAACTATTCACCAAGAACGGAAACTTTAAACACTGGAAATGTCTCATATACTGTATATGAAAAGTCCTTGGAAGTGATATGCCGATCCATGGCCTTCCATTGAGCAAGTCCGCCTTCCAAGGTTCTCCATCCTTAATCACTGATCAACCGCCGCTGTGACTTGATAGCAGACAAAGGAGATCAACCGCAACTAAAGAGTAAGATAAAATGAAACCACATGTCGACCAAATTCGCAAAAGACAATGTACTGTGAAAGAGGGGAAAAAGGGGGAGTGTGGGTGGGAGAAGCTGTTCCAAGTTCCTCACAAAAGGGGAAGATGAAGAATGAGGTAAGACCCCTCTCCTATATACACTCCTAAAGGCCAATCCATGACATTGGCTGAACCACAATACACTAACCCCCCCAGGAGGGGGGTTCGCGTGTAATTATCCAAAAAGTTCTCCATTAGGGCTCATGCACACCATTGATGTTGTTTTGCGGTCTGTTTTTCACGGATCCGTTGTTCCGTATCTGATTTTTGTTTTCTCTGATTTAAGTCCTCTTACTTTCCGTTATTCCACAAAACATATCCGTATGGGATCCGTTTTTTTGCAGATCGGAAACAGTAACTTATTAGTCACCAAACACATGAGCAATATTGGCTGGGCATAGCATTTTTCTACAGCATGGATCCGCAAAATACAGATAAAATACGGATAACATACAGATGTGTTCTGTGTGTGTTCCGTATTTTTTGCGGACCCATTGACTTGAATGGGGCCTCGGATCATGATTGGTGGACAATAATAGGACATGCACTACTTTTTTGCGGAACGGAAATACGGAAACGGGTTTTTGCGGACCCATTGAAGTGAATGGTTCCGCATACGGTCCGCAAAAAAACGGAACGGGAGCGGAAAGAAAATACGTTCATGTGCATGAGCCCTTAGTCCAAGGCCAATTCAGATTTTCTTCACAAACCATTGGTCCGATTTTCCCGTACACATACTCATTCAAGTCAACGGGTCTGTGAAGGAAACTGACAATACACAGTCATTTTTCACAGCTGGAGATGTTGAAAAGAAGTGATTGTGTTTTCATGGACATCAGCCTTTTTGCTGCCTGAGGCGAAAACTAAAAACTGCGCCCCTCCCTCTCCAATGCCAATTTATTAACCTAACCCCTTCCCTTCAGCCCATGGCCCTTCGGCTGCCCCTCTCTTGCCACTACCTGGTGCTACCTGATGGCGATTGCCTCTTCTGGCCTCATTGGTGGTGCGTTCTGATGGACACACATGTGTAGCATACGGACAGAAAAAATGGATAAATGTTGTGCACATGATTCCACATAGATGCCAAATCATCTGATCTGAAGATGCTGTGATATTCTGTCTGACTGTGGCCGCACTGAATTGTAGTCACTGCATTATGTGAGTACAGTTCAGTAGATCTGAGGTCGGGCAGGAACCCACAGCATCTATCGCTGTAAGTTTGTGTCACGTACTCTGAATGTATTTCCCATGGTTATTATGGTTGCCCGAAAACAGATTTCCTCACACATATAAAAATGACTATGTAATGATCTGTCCATCAAGTTTACGGTTCACTTTAGGTTGCATCTGTCTTCCTTTACCCACGTAAAGGCTGTATAACAGTATGATGATGTTTTCTTGGAATTTCTACAGGTAGGATTTATATAATCTTTGTTACAGATCCTGTATATTATGTTGCTTTTTTGACAGCAGAGAAATATCATAAGGAGAAAAGTTCACAAATAATCATCGATCATGAAGAACCAGATTAAAAACAATTCCGTCCAAGACTTCACGTAGATTGTCGAGTAGAAAATTTATACTGACATTGCTCTGTCTTGGTATATTGTCTGCTCTTATCTATTCTGGAGAACAGATGTATGAAGTGTTCAGCCTGTGAGCTGTTCTTGCGCACATCCTTAGAGAGGTGACATGCTGGTACATTAAATGCATTCGCAGCTTGCAAATGAGTCTGCTTTACACCACTGCCAAACCAGCTAATGGATCTCTAGACTATTAGCAGAAGAAGTCAGCTATGACCACTTAAATAAAAGACCTGTCACTGTGCATAAAATGAGCGTTTCAATGTGGCCGTTCAGATACCAGGAATTCAGCTTCTTCTAACTATATTACATGCACAAAACCTAACAGAGTGCAGTTTAACTTGTAATAATTCTTTTAAATTTAGAACTACGGCCATTTATGACATTTGGTGCACTGAAATATTATCCGTGCAAAATGTGTGCTTGAGGTTTTCTACCCAGATGTCTAGATTATCTGCACACGCTTAGGCTGCCTGCACATGGGTGCGGGAGAACGCAGAGAAGATCTGCATTAATGTATAATTAGAGATATCACGCTTCCATTGAAAAGGCTGAAATCTGCAGCTAAAACCGCAAATATAATTGACGTGTTATTTATTAAAAAATCCGCCCAGAAACCATCCGCCAAGTGTACATGCCATTTTTCTATTCTCATACACTTTGCTGGTTCTGTAATACACTGCGTTTTTTCTGCGTGGGAATCCGCCTACCGGATTCTTGTGCAGAAAAAAAACCGCAGTGTAATACAGAACCAGCAAAGTGAATGAGATTAGACAAATCTCAGGCACCCTTTTGCTTTTTTTATTCTCTGGGGTAAATAACCCGCTGTGCAGATTGTCAATTGTTTGTGTGCTTTTTGTTGCGTATTTCACTCATTTCAATAAAAGGGTGTGATCTGCGTCAAATCGCAACAAATCTGCAACAAAATCCACAAGGAACACAAGGTTTGGTGTGGAAACTGTAAACCTGCATCCGTGTGTAGATGCCCTAACCCTAAGTTCACACCTGAGCGTTTTACAGCGCGTTCAAACGCGCTGTAAAACGCTCAATATGTGAAAACCAATGCTTCCCTATGGCCCTGGTTCACACTTGAGCGTTTTACAGCGCGTTTGAACGCGCTGTAAAACGCCCAACGCATAAACAAGTTCTTGAGCTTTTTTGGGGGCGTTTGTCGCACGTTTTGGCCCATAGACTTCAATGGGAATGCGCAACGTTTTGGATTTTGCAACATGCTGGAAAAGGCCCAACCCCAGGTGCAAAGCACAGTTTTGCAGAGAATCCAGCATGGAGGAGTCTGTGTGTGACACTGAAACCCTTATCAGGCTGGTGCAAGGCAAACGCTGCCTGTATGATATGCAGGATGCCAACTACAAAAACAGGAGGAGCAGGCAGCAGGCCTGGGAGGATATTGGCAAAAGCATCTGGCCAGATTGGAGAAGTTTCACCAAGACAGTGAAACAGGGAAAAGGTATTTCCATGTGTGTTCTAATGTGAAAAGTGAACTCCTTGTGTGCAGTGGTGTACCAACTATATTATGTAATAGCCCTGGCCAGCTCGACCTGCAGCCCTCCAGCTGTTGTCAAACGCCACCTCCACAAATGCTGGCCTGTATTTTCCTTGCTGGAGCCTGTGCAGGCATGCATGGACTTGGATTTTAGTAACAGCTAGAGGGACGCAGCATCACCATCCCTGTTCTTGTATATGGGCACTCAGTGGCCTTAGTTTACAAAGAATGATGTGCACATTACCCTGTTCTATAGTGTCCCCTCACCCCTTTAGCTTTTAGTACTGTCCTGGTTCACCCTCCCCCACATTCTGGTACAATGCAATGGCCCAGTATGTTCAATTTGCAGTGGTTCCACTGTCTTGTGCCAGACTGCGCTCTTTCTCAATCCGCAAATGTAGTGGCATTTTGAAATGTAGGCCTAATTTTGGGTTGAGGGATTTGAATCCTAAGTTGTTATTGATATTGTGTACTTTTTCAAATTAGACTGTTTGTGGCCTATGGGTGGGCAGGCATATTTTAGGTGCTTCTGGTTCTAACGTGCCAGTATTGGGCACCTTGATGGGATCCGTTATTTCACCCTCCTTGGCTTATATTCTACTGGCCGAGTATTGGCCACTTAAATGGGACACATGATTTCGCCCACATTTATAACCCTTGTTAATGGGCGACTATTGATGGCCACTATAGGGGCATCCTCAAGGGGCACTATATAGGTAAAAAAAACGAAATGCACAAAAGATCGTTTCAAAATTTGTAATTTAGCCCTAGTAATAAACAACCAAATTTGAAAATAAAATAATATATAAACACACTTTTCAGAAGAAAAATATAAATTAACATAAACTTAGATGGCTTCCAATTGCCAGGGTAACGCCCCATGTGGTGACAAAAAATATGCGGTGAAGTGGTCCGGGACAGCCGCACCGTGTCGGTTCCCACGCACACCGCTCGGATTAGGACTCTCAAAGGAATGGCTGAGGGAATCTTCAAAGTTAAAGCCATCCCGTACACGGACAAAATTATGCAGAGCACACGCTGCCTTCACGGCCGAGATGGCGGTCTCCAATTTTAAATAAATGGGAGAATGGAGAAAGCGCCATTTGTTAGCTAAAATGCCGAAGGCGCACTCCACCACCCTGTGTGCCCTTGTCAGCCGGTAATTAAATACCCGCCTGGCAATGGAGAGTCCCCGGCTGGAGTACGGCCTCATCAGATGCTCCCCCAGCGCAAAGGCCTCGTCCCCCACAAAAACAAAGGGCATAGCCGGATAAGTGGTCCCAGGCAGTGTGGTGTTCCCCGGGAGGTCCAGCTCATTATTATTGAGCATTTGCCCAAAGGCAGAATGCCCCAAAACAGCTGAGTCTGAGCTGCTGCCGTAGGACCCCACGTCAATGTACCTGAAGCAATAGTTTGCATCACACACCGCAAAAAGAACAAACGAAAAATATTTTTTATAATTAAAAAATTGAATCCCGCTCCTGATGGGCTTCTTAACGTGGTAGTGTTTGCCGTCTATTGCGCCGACACAGTTTGGGAAATTGCAGGATTCTAAAAACTGATCCGCAATTTGCAGCCAGTCCTCCTTCTGTGGTTGGGCCATCACAGCAGGATGAAGGACGTCCCAAATTGCCACGCAGGTTTCCGGGACGATCATACTGGCTGTGGACTTCCCGATGAGAAAGGCGAAGTGTAGACTTGCCAATGACTGTCCGGTAGCTAAATACCTGAAACAAATGTAAGAAAATAAAGAGACATGAACGGATGCTTTTTATTTCTTTTTTCATAGTCAACACTATCAAAGGCAAATGGAAAAGCCTGAAAGACGCCTTTATCCGCCATCGGCGCAAAGAAAGGGAGCAGAGGAGCTGATCGTCCCCAGGCGCACGCTCCAGTTATGTGCATGCAGAACAAATGTCATTTTTGATAACGTGCACGGAAATGCGGAGGTGAGTCAAGGGCATACACATTGAGGAGAGGATGTGGTATGACATTACATACATTCAATTTCATATGGGGAACATACTTACCTATATTTTCCACTTCACAGCACCGATAGTAGCTGGGAACACAGCCAGGCGCAAGCTGATGAGGAAGAGGACGAGGGCACAATCATGGACAGTGAGCCCGGACCATCTATGGGGCCAATGAGTCCTCCAGGCCCCCCACCCACTCCGAGTTTCGTGAGCCCCATGCAGACTGTCCAAGCCGTCCCAGAGGCAAGTCGGCAGCCCCAACATAAAAGGAAGAGAACAGAGAGGCATGAGGACAGGCTAATAGGCTGCCTGGATGCCCTGGCACATCCTGTGCCAAAACTTAGCAGTGATGCCTATTTTCTCCTCAGTCTAGAGGAGAAAATGCTACATGTGCCGAGAAATCTGGTCACAAAAGTAAGGGAGGAGGTGACTAACACCATTGATAAGTATTGCATCCCTTATGAGATAGCAACGTCTATCAGTGCCCCACAGCAGGCCCCACAGCAGGCCCCACAGCAGGCCCCACAGCAGCCCCCACAGCAGCCAGCACAATATGGGCAACAATATGGGCCACAATATTGCCCACAATATGGCCCACAATATGGCCCACTACATCCCCAACATGCACAACAACACCCTCACACATACCTAGCACACACATACACACAAAGTAACATACAACACCCTCTTGACACATGGCAGACACAACACACATCATACCCATATCCCTCTACAAGCACGGGCCCAAGCACCTCCACCATCACCACCACTGAAATGCCACCCGCCAATCAGTCTCGCGGAGCCAGAGAGACACGGCGGGATCCCGAGGCAGAGTTTTCAGGGCCGCAATATGAAACCCTTTGAAACTTAGAAGAGGGAAATTCTCAGGCTCAAGGGTTTTGGAGCCAAAAAGGGCACTTATATAGAAAAATGTTTCTAATATTTGTATGTTATTTATACAAAATTGCTCCTTTGTTTGTAAAACAGAGTTAACACATTTTATTTGGAAATGTATGATGTTAATACATTCACCAAAGTTAAAAAATTTGAAGCAACTGTTTGGACTATTTTTGGAAAGTGAGGGGTAAAACATGGCCAAATGTGGATACATGATGCATGTATGGGATATCTATGCCACACGTTGACAACATACACATACCCCCCGCACAAACACTCATACGTCACAAACAACAAGAGAAACACGGCGAAACTCAGATCCTGGCCCAACATACTGCAAATGGTTTAAATGGCCACAATAATAGGCTACTTACCGCAAAGTAATGACCAGTCTTTCCACTGGTGGGATGCAGTCCCGCATGAAGGTGTCCTGACGCTGCAAATGAGGGGACAACAGCACCAGGAGCTCGTCAAAGCTGGGAAACAATAAAATGTTCATGGTTAACTATACAAAAAGCACAAAACACTTAGCTTAACCATTGAAAAAACATTGCAACCACGTATACGTACTAACCTGTGGGTGGACATCCTGGTGTAGTCAAAAAACATGTCGCCGTCTATAGCATTCCATGATGACTACAAACCACACACTCTACCAACACACATGGAATTTCACACCTACAATGCCCTAGGATTGGCCAAACTTCATATACACTGAGATATTTGCTCATTGGACAACACTGCAAACAATCACACAAACGCGTGTCAAACGCGCGTTTACTATTGCAAAAACGTGCATAAAAACGCGCGTTAAACGCGCGTCTCAGAAACGCTCAGGTCTGAACCCAGGGTAAGGATACCTGCACACAGGTACGGGTGAACGTGCAGAAGATCTACATACTGAGAATTGTCTATTCTTGTACACTTTTCTGGTACTGTATTATTGTCTGTGTCCATGCTCAAATCCGTGAGAAGATGGTCCATGTCTTCAGTGTTGCATCCGTGGCTTTCACGGTTCAATAGACTATAATGGGCGTGATGAATCTGTGAACACAGACAAAATAGACCATGCACGGACCGTGCTAAAATAATGATGTCTAAATACACACATTAAAATAAATGGGGACGTGTGCTGTCCGTGGAGAACACGCACAGCACACGTCCTTGGAACACTGACGTCCGCAGAAAATCACGGAAAACGGAACAACGGACACGGATGCATGAGACCTTATACTGTACTCCATCGTGGTCATGTGACATGTTCCACTGTGTTGTCGTTTTGGTGTCCGCCCGGCCGTGCGGAGCCAAACGGATCCGTTCTGACTTACAATGCAAGTCAATGGGGACGGATCCGTTTGACGTTGACACAATATGGTGCAATTGCTGCCTGTCAGAACCCGACCTCGTACAGGGGGCTGTGATCCGCACAATAAACCCCGCAGGTGGCGCACCTGAAGGGTTAA
Organism: Bufo gargarizans; assembly: GCF_014858855.1. Classification (NCBI taxonomy): domain Eukaryota; kingdom Metazoa; phylum Chordata; class Amphibia; order Anura; family Bufonidae; genus Bufo; species Bufo gargarizans. The sequence continues at coordinate 137,277,833 of NC_058081.1, forward strand.
TTGTGCGTATCATAGCCCCCTGTAAGAGATCAGGTGCTGCCAGGCAGCAGGGGGCAGACCCCCCTCCCTCCCCAGTTTTAAATTTATTGGTGGCCAGTGTGGCCTCCCCTCTCCCCCCCCCTCCTAATTAAAATCCCCCCCCATATACTATGGCCCCAGTTGTGCCCCCATCTTTATATTATGGCCCCAGTTGTGCCCTCATACATATACTATGACCCCAGATGTGTCCCTATACTTATATTATGGCCCCAGTTGTGCCCTCATACATATACTATAACCCCAGATGTGTCCCTATACTTATATTATGGCCCCAGTTGTGCCCTCATACATATACTATGACCCCAGATGTGTCCCTATACATATATTATGGCCCCAGTTGTGCCCCCACAGATATATTATGGCCCCAGTTGGTGGCAGCGGAGAGTTCCAATCGGAGTCTTAGTTTAATCGCTGGGGCTCCGATCGGTAACCATGGCAACCACGACGCTACTGCAGTCCTGGCTGCCATGGTTACTTAGCAATTTTAGAAGCATTATACTTACCTGCGCTGTCTGTGACCGGCCGGGCGCTCCTCCTACTGATAAGTGAAAGGTCTGTGCGGCGCATTGCTTATAGCACAGACCTTTCACTTATCAGTAGGAGGAGCGCCCGGCCGGTCACAGACAGCGCAGGTAAGTATAATGCTTCTAAAATTGCTAAGTAACCATGGCAGCCAGGACTGCAGTAGCATCTTGGTTGCCATGGTTACCGATCGCAGCCCCAGCGATTAAACTGGGACTCCGATCGGAACTCTCCGCTGCCACCAATTGGGGCCATATTATATCTGTGGGGGCACAACTGGGGCCATAATATATGTATAGGGACACATCTGGGGTCATAGTATATGTATGAGGGCACAACTGGGGCCATAATATAAGTATAGGGACAAATCTGGGGTCATAGTATATGTATGAGGGCACAACTGGGGTCATAATATAAATATGGGGGCACAACTGGGGCCATAGTATATGGGGGGGGGATTTTAATTAGGAGGGGGGATAGGGGAGGCTGCACTGGTCACCAATGAAGGTAATACAGGGGAGTGGGGGGGGGGCCGCACTGGCCACCAATGAATTTAAAACTGGGGAGGGAGGGGGGTCTGCCCCCTTCTGCCTGGCAGCACCTGATCTCTTACAGGGGGCTATGATAGGCACAATTAACCCCTCAGGTGCGGCACCTGAGAGGTTAATTGTGCGGATCCCAGCCCCCTGTAAGAGATCGGGTGCTGCCAGGCAGCAGGGGGCAGTCATGTACACAGTTCTTAGTATATTCTAACTTGAAGCATCCCCATCGCTATGGGAATGCCTCTGTGTTAGAATATACTGTCGGATCTGAGTTTTCACGAAGTGAAAACTCAGCTCTGAAAAAGCTTTTATGCAGACGGATCTGCGATCCATCTGTGTGAAAGTAGCCTACGGACACGGATCACGGACGCGGATGACAATCTTGTGTGCATCCGTGTTTTTTCACGGACCCATTGACTGTGTCCGTGGACTCTTGTCCGTCAAAAAAATAGGACAGGTCCCATTTTTTTGACGGACAGGAAACACGGATCATGGATGCGAATGAACAACGGTGCATTTTCAGAGTTTTCAACTGACCCATTGAAAGTCAATGGTTCCACAGAAAATCACGGAAAACGGAACAACGGACACGGATGCACACAACGGTCGTGTGCACGAGGCCTTATACTGTACTCCATCGTGGTCATGTGACATGTTCCACTGTGTTGGTTCCCTATTCCGATGACATCACGTCTACATCTGAGACGTGGCAAGGCTTGTAAGGTTCTGCCCTGTAGGCACATCATGAATAACCTTGCCTCCGAGGGTGGTGGTCTGCTCAGTCTCCTGGACCCTGCGCTGTAGATGTAATGTCGGCAATGATGATGTGTATTAGGGTGTTTTTTTTTCCATTAGGACTTCAAGCAGTCTAGTATCTGTGATTTTCGAGCTGGGATGGGAAAGAGATGCAGAGACTTGATGCTACTGACTAGTGATGAGCGGCAGGTGCCATATTCAATTTCAACGAAATTCGCGAATATTCGATAGAATATTCGTTTTATATTCGTCGAAATCGAATATTCGTCATTATTCTTGTTATCGCGATTAATATGTGATTTAAATAATCGCGTATTGCGATTGTAACTTAAAGGCTACTCTCCTATTGAAATAGCAATGCGATTAATTCAAGTTATAATAATCGAATTTCGATTTTAACTTAAAGGCTACTCTCCTATTGAAATAGCAATGCGATTAATTAAAGTTATAAAAATCGAATTTCGATTTTAACTTAGCACTGCTATATTCTATATTAGGCTAGAATTAACGAATATGGAATATAGCAGTGCTAAGTTAAAATCGAAATTCGATTATTATAACTTGAATTAATCGAATTGCGATTTCAACTTGGACCTGGTTTACTATGGTTGGCTTGGTAGAATTAGCGAATATGACGAATATATTCGTTATATTCCACAAAACGAATATAACGAATGTATTCATCATATTCCACAAAACGAAGATAACGAAGTATTCTGCATCTTCGTTTTAGCTACCTATTCGTCAACTTCGCTAATTCTAGCAATCATATAGGAAAGTTTACTATAGAGACAGCTAAGTTTAATTCGCTATGCGAATATATGACTGCTTTTTTTTATAAATAGTATAATTATAATAATTATCAGGTATTATAATTATTCTATTTATTTTAAAAAAAGCAAAGTAATATAATCGCATAGCGAATTAAACTTAGCTGTCTCTATAGTCAACTTTCCTATATGATTGCTAGAATTAGCGAAGTTGATGAATAGGTAGCTAAAACGAAGAAGGAGAATATCTTCGTTATCTTAGTTTTGTGGAATATAACGAATACATTCGTCATATTCGCTAATTCTACCAAGCTAACCATAGTAAACCAGGTCCAAGTTGAAATCGCAATTCGAATGGCAACATCGTCGCCAAGTAGTGTCTCGAGGCAGAGGGTCCAGTTTAGAAAGGTCCTGAAGCCCAGAGTGATCTGGTTGTATGTTAACTGGGTCAAAGAGATGGAAGGAAACTGCTCACGCAAAAACCCAGAACTCTGGAAGAGTGCCATCTACTAGTATATCCCCATCATCTGCCGACTAATTGCCATTCCCCACCGTCATGTTCTTGTGACTGTGGATGCTCAAGTGTCACGGAAGGTGTACAGGAAACAAGACAACACAAAATGAACATATGACTCACTGGATCCAAAACTAAGGAACAAAAAGGGAGACCCCTGCATCAGACCTGGCACTCTCCCTGACTGCTCAGCCTATGCGAAAATCCCAATGGTAGATGATCGCATATCCTCGTACCTCGACTGTATAACACCTGAACACCCTATAATAGTGAGAGGGCACGACCACCGGCTCCCTACACTAGACACGGAGGGAGTCAGGGTCACCTGGGATCCAGCAAACAGAAAATCACAAATGAATGTACAACACTTATCTTGTAGAAGACTGGGAAATAGGATCAGCATGCACACACACTCCAGGAAGTTGTATAAACCGCACACTAATGCATTATGGGGAGGAATTTAAAGGGATGCAATCAGTCCAACTACATGATAGCTGAGAGAGGCTAACGAGATGAGGAACTGAAAACCAAAACAAAGAAAGCTCAAGGAGGAGGTTCTGAAAGGCATCTGTAACAGCTTATCAGATGTCTGGTGGTGACAGTACCCCTCCCTCTACGAGTAGACTCCGGACACTCAGAGCCCACCTTCTCAGGATGGGACCTATGGAAAGCCCTGATGAGACGAGTGGCCTTAATGTCCGTCACTGGGACCCACATCCTCTCCTCAGGACCATAACCCTTCCAATGAACGAGGTACTGGAGAGAACCGCGGACAACACGAGAATCCACAATCCTAGAGACCTGAAATTCAAGATTACCATCAACCATGAATCGGAGGAGGAGGCAAAGGCGAGAGTACAATGGGTTGAACATAAGGTTTTAATAAGGACTTATGAAAAACATTATGGATCTTCCAAGTCTGAGGAAGATCAAGACGGTAGGCAACAGGATTGATGACAGACAGGATTTTGTAAGGCCCAATAAACTTAGGACCCAACTTCCAGGAGGGAACCTTCAATTTGATATTCTTGGTAGACAACCACACCAGATCACCAACATTCAGGTCTGGACCAGGCACACGTCTCTTATCTGCCACACGCTTATATCTCTCACTCATGCTCTTTAGATTATCCTGAATCTTTTGCCAAATAGATGACAAAGACGAGAAGAATCTGTCCTCATCAGGTAAACCAGAAGACCCCTCTCCCGAGAATGTCCCAAACTGCGGATGAAACCCATATGCACCAAAAAATGGTGACTTATCAGAGGACTCCTGACGACGGTTATTTAAAGCAAACTCGGCAAGGGACAAAAAAGAACACCAATCCTCCTGATTCTCAGCCACAAAACAGCGCAGATATGTCTCCAGATTCTGATTGACGCGCTCTGTCTGGCCATTCGACTGCGGGTGGAAAGCAGAAGAGAATGACAACCGAACCCCCAAGCGAGAACAGAAAGCCTTCCAGAATCTTTAAACAAACTGCGTGCCCCTATCAGAGACTATGTCTGAAGGAATACAATGCAATTTGACAATGTGATCAATAAATGCCTGCGCCAGCGTCTTAGCATTGGGCAAACCAGGAAAAGGGATGAAATGCACCATTTTGCTAAAAACGGTCCACCACCACCAGAATTACAGTCTTCCCCGAGGAACGAGGCAGGTCCGTTATGAAGTCCATGGACAGATGTGTCCAAGGACGGGAAGGAATGGGTAAGGGAAGGAGAGGACCTGATGGCCGTGAATGAGGGACTTTGGCACGAGCGCAAGTCTCGCAGGCTGCCACAAAACCCTCAACCGACTTACGAAGCGCAGGCCACCAGAATCTCCGAGGGATGAGATCCACTGTGGCTCTTGCCCCCGGGTGCCCAGCAAGGTCAGTATCGTGGTGTTCCTTAAAAATCTTGTGTCTTAAAGCGAGAGGCACAAACAACCTCCCAGGAGGACAAAGATCAGGAGCCTCTGACTGAGCTACCTGCACCTCTGCCTCCAATTCAGGATAAAGAGCAGAGACCACCACACCTTCAGCCAAAATGGGACCCGGGTCTTCAAAATTCCCACCTCCCGGAAAACAACGTGACAGGGCATCTGCCTTCACATTCTTAACCCCAGGGCGGAACGTGACAACAAAATTAAACCTTGAAAAGAACAAAGACCATCTGGCCTGTCTCGGGTTCAGATGCTTGGCTGACTCCAAGTAGGCCAGATTTTTATGGTCAGTAAACACGGTAATAGGGTGTCTGGCTCCCTCTAGCCAATGGCGCCATTCCTCAAAAGCCAACTTGATGGCCAACAACTCCCTATCTCCCACATCGTAATTTCTCTCTGCGGAGGAGAGTTTTTTCGAGAAAAAGGCACACGGTCGCCATTTGGCAGGAGAGGAACCCTGAGACAAGACCGCCCCCACACCCACCTCAGAAGCATCAACCTCAACTATGAAGGGTAGAGAAATATCAGGTTGTACCAAGATGGGAGCGGAAGCAAAACTCTCCTTGATATTAGAAAAGGCCTTACGCGCCTCTACCGACCAGGAAGAAAAATCTACCCCCTTTCTGGTCATATCAGTGAGTGGTTTAACAACAGAGGAATAATTCAAAATAAACTTCCTGTAATAATTGGCAAAGCCCAAAAAACGCATCAGCGCCTTCTGATTCTCAGGAAGCTCCCACTCAAGCACAGCGCAGACCTTCTCGGGGTCCATGCGAAAACCAGAAACGGAGAGAAGAAACCCCAGAAATTGAATTTCTGGAACCGCAAACACACATTTTTTCCAGTTTTGCGTATAATTTATTCTCCCGCAGGATGAGCAAGACCTGACGTAAGTGTTCCTTATTAGTTTTGAAATCAGGAGAAAAAATCTAAATGTCATCCAAATACACTAATACAAATTTTCCCATTAAATGATAAAAAATGCTGTTCACGAAATGCTGAAAAATGGCTGGGGCATTCATCAAACCAAAAGGCATAACCAAATTCTCAAAATGGCCCTCAGGGGTATTGAAGGCGGTCTTCCATTCGTCTCCTTCTCTGACCCTGACCAGGTTGTATGCCCCTCTTAGATCTAATTTGGAAAAGACTTTAGCCCCAACAACCTGGTTAAACAGGTCCGGGATCAGAGGAAGCGGATAAGGGTCACGAATTGTGATACTGTTCAGCTCCCTGAAATCCAGACAAGGTCTTAAAGAACCATCTTTTTTCTTAACAAAGAAAAAAACAGCGGCAACAGGTGACTTCGAGGGTCGTATGTGTCCTTTTCTCAGACTCTCAGAGATATAAGCATGCATAGCGACCCTTTCAGGTTGGGAGAGATTGTATAAACGAGATTTAGGCAGCTTGGCGCCTGGGATGAGATTAATAGGGCAATCGTACTCCCTGTGCGGGGGCAAATCCTGAACTCCACTCTCAGAGAAGACATCCGAAAATTCAGAGAGAAAAGAGAAACAGATGTCGTGAGGCAATTCTCTCTGCAAAAGTCACTCCAACCATTTATTTGCCTCGCTTGCCAATCAATGGTAGGGTTATGTTTAGTGAGCCAGGGTAGCCCCAACACAAGAGGAGTAGGCAATACGCTAAGGACGAAACATGAAACATCCTCAACATGAGCATCACTCACAATTAAACGGATATTGTGAACTATGCCCATTAATGATTTCTGAGAAAGTGGAGCGGAATCAATAGCAAAAACAAGAATATCCTTTCCCAAAGTGCATACCTGGAAGCCATGAGTTATCGCAAATTGATTATCAATGAGGTTGACAGCTGCTCAACTATCTACAAAAATCTCACAAAAAATGTTCTTGCTCTCTAGCGCCACCCTGGCAGGCAGGACAAAACAGGAACTACAAGCAAACGGAAAACCTTCAATTTCCGCCTCAACCCTGCCAATAGTAACAGATGGAACATTTTTTAAAGATTTTTTCCTTTTTGTTTCTTTATTACTCCCAAAAAACTGCCTGAATCTCCTAGAGGGACAAACATTTGCCAAATGATTTATACCTCCACAACAAAAACAAACCTTCCCATGCGGGCTGAATCTTCTATTGTCAGAGGCAATCAACCCCAGCTGCATGGGCTCCTACTCAGAAGGGGCTGACAGCGACTGAGACCCCTGCGCACAGAATGAGACCGCTGCACTGTCCTGGGATTGAGTATGACAGGAAGGAGTGATCTCTCCTCTCTCTCTAAGACGCCTGTCAATACGAATGGCCTGAGGCATAGCAGAGTCCAAGGAGATAGGCCTCTCATGAAAGGCAAATACATCTTTCAATCCCTCTGAAAGACCATGGCAAAATTGACTTCGGAGTGCAGCATCATTCCAACCAGTATCAGCTGCCCATCTCTGAAATTCTGAGCAGTACAGGTCCTTCTCAAAAAATTAGCATATTGTGATAAAGTTCATTATTTTCTGTAATGTACTGATAAACATTAGACTTTCATATATTTTAGATTCATTACACACCAACTGAAGTAGTTCAAGCCTTTTATTGTTTTAATATTGATGATTTTGGCATACAGCTCATGAAAACCCAAAATTCCTATCTCAAAAAATTAGCATATCATGAAAAGGTTCTCTAAACGAGCTATTAACCTAATCATCTGAATCAACTAATTAACTCTAAACACCTGCAAAAGATTCCTGAGGCTTTTAAAAACTCCCAGCCTGGTTCATTACTCAAAACCGCAATCATGGGTAAGACTGCCGACCTGACTGCTGTCCAGAAGGCCATCATTGACACCCTCAAGCAAGAGGGTAAGACACAGAAAGAAATTTCTGAACGAATAGGCTGTTCCCAGAGTGCTGTATCAAGGCACCTCAGTGGGAAGTCTGTGGGAAGTAAAAAGTATGGCAGAAAACGCTGCACAACGAGAAGAGGTGACCGGACCCTGAGGAAGATTGTGGAGAAGGACCGATTCCAGACCTTGGGAGACCTGCGGAAGCAGTGGACTGAGTCTGGAGTAGAAACATCCACAGGCGTGTGCAGGAAATGGGCTACAGGTGCCGCATACCCCAGGTCAAGCCACTTTTGTACCAGAAACAGCGGCAGAAGCGCCTGACCTGGGCTACAGAGAAGCAGCACTGGACTGTTGCTCAGTGGTCCAAAGTACTTTTTTCGGATGAAAGCAAATTTTGCATGTCATTCGGAAATCAAGGTGCCAGAGTCTGGAGGAAGACTGGGGAGAGGGAAATGCCAAAATGTCTGAAGTCCAGTGTCAAGTACCCACAGACGATGGTCTGGGGTGCCATGTCAGCTGCTGGTGTTGATCCACTGTGTTTTATCAAGGGCAGGGTCAATGCAGCTAGCTATCAGGAGATTTTGGAGCACTTCATGCTTCCATCTGCTGAAAAGCTTTATGGAGATGAAGATTTCATTTTTCAGCACAACCTGGCACCTGCTCACAGTGCCAAAACCACTGGTAAATGGTTTACTGACCATGGTATCACTGTGCTCTATTGGCCTGCCAACTCTCCTGACCTGAACCCCATAGAGAATCTCTGGGATATTGGGAAGAGAAAGTTGAGAGACGCAAGACCTAACACTCTGGATGAGCTTAAGGCCGCTATCGAAGCATCCTGGGCCTCCATAACACCTCAGCAGCGCCACAGGCTGATTGCCTCCATGCCACGCGGCATTGAAGCAGTAATTTCTGCAAAAGGATTCCCGACCAAGTATTGAGTGCATAACTGAACATAATTATTTGAAGGTTGACTTTTTTTGTATTAAAAACACTTTTCTTTTATTGGTCGGATGAAATATGCTAATTTTTTTAGATAGGAAATTTGGGTTTTCATGAGCTGTATGCCAAAATCATCAATATTAAAACAATAAAAGGCTTGAACTACTTCAGTTGGTGTGTAATGAATCTAAAATATATGAAAGTCTAATGTTTATCAGTACATTACAGAAAATAATGAACTTTATCACAATATGCTAATTATTTGAGAAGGACCTGTATATCTCTGCGGATTGTTTACCCTGGCATAACAGACGTAGTCTAGACTCAGCCAAAGCAATACGATCCGGATCATCATATATCTGACCCAGGGCTAAAAAGAATTCATCCACTGAACGGAGGGGCCGTGCCCCCACCGGCAGCGAAGAGGCCCACGACTGAGCGTTACCCCTGAGCAGCGATATAATGATCCCCACCCTCCGTTCCTCATCACCAGAGGAATGGGGAAGAAGGCGAAAATGGAGTTTGCAAGCCTCTCTAAAACGCACAAAATTCTTACTGCCCCCGGAGAACGTATCTGGGAGCGAGATCTTAGGCTCAGAACAAACTCCATGAACGCAAGCTGAACCGGTCACTTGAAACTGAGAAAGAGTCTTACGGAGATCAGCTACCTCCAATGAAAGACCCTGGAAGCGTTCAGTCAAAAGTGAAACCGGATCCATGCTTGAGACGGTTTTGGCGGTTTATAATGTCACGGAAGGTGTACAGGAAACAAGACAACACAAAATGAACATATGACTCACTGGATCCAAAACTAAGGAACAAAAAAGGAGACTCCTGCATCAGACCTGGCACTCTCCCTGGCTGCTCAGCCTATGCGAAAATCCCAATGGTAGATGATTGCATATCCTCGTACCTCGACTGTATAACACCTGAACACCCTATAATAGTGAGGGGGCACGACCACCGGCTCCCTACACTAGACACGGAGGTAGTCAGGGTCACCTGGGATCCAGCAAACAGAAAATCACAAATGAATGTACAACACTTATCTTGTAGAAGACTGGGAAATAGGATCAGCATGCACACACACTCCAGGAAGTTGTATAAACCGCACACTAATGCATCATGGGGAGGAATTTAAAGGGATGCAATCAGTCCAACTACATGACAGCTGAGAGAGGCTAACGAGATGAGGAACTGAAAACCAAAACAAAGGAAGCTCAAGGAGGAGGTTCTGAAAGGCATCTGTCAGAGCTTCTCAGATGTCTGGTGGTGATATCAAGAGGTTGAGAATCAGGGCACAAGATCTCATGTCCCTCTTCAAGCGGCTTGGCGAGATGGCCAAATCAAGTAATGGTGATGAAAAGGGGTCCTCGGAATATCCGAGTGTGGGATCACTTTTTTGGCCAGACTGTACATGGTGGGAGGAAGGAGAATCAGGGTTAGGATTGTGTTGACCAGACTCCTGGCTACTGAGACTGGACTTGGTGGAAGACAGGGTGGTGCTTAACCGACTGGAAGCATTATCTGCTGCAATCCTACCGACCACCTGGTCGCACTGGTCTGACTTTAAGAGTGGTGTCCTACGCCGCACTGCAAACTGGGACATGAAGTTAGGTATTGTGGATGATTGTTTTTCTAGTGCTCTGGCAGCAGACACAGTTTCTCCGCACCCAGGGCCACAGTTTCTGCGTGCACCATCAGCATCACGGCCACTTCCCTGTCCCTTACTGCTCGCCTTCTTTATTTTAAATGTGATATATGCTTGAAAGTATGTCACACGAACAGTAGCGTAGGATGTGGAAGTGTATGGGCAAAAAAATTTACTAATGTATTTGTGATTAGGAAACGTTATACAGGACAGGTACCACAGGTAATGTCACTGTTCTTAGTGTCTTGGGAAAAAGGTACACTGGATGTCACTGATATTTTAGGGATGCGCACACTTTAAACAGGAGATGTGGCGCGGATAATTTTACTGTCCGCAGCAGACACCGTCTACGGAAAAAGGTACACTGGATGTCACTGATATTTTAGGGATGCGCACACTTTAAACAGGAGATGTGGCGCAGATAGTTTAACTGTCTGCAGCTGAGACCATCTATAGAAAAAGGTACTCTGGATGTCACTGATATTTTAGGGATGCGCACACTTTAAGAGACACCATCACCCCTTTGGTTTCTCGGTGGATTTCCAAGGTGGCTCAAATCGCTCGCATGGAGAATCTTTATTATTTATAGTCCTGATCAAAAGTTTAAAGGGATTCTGTCATCAGAATTTAGGCCTATAACCTAAACATATGGAGAGGTCCCTACTAATACACAGAATCCTAAAGTGACCTTATCAAATGTGCCTGTGGCTCTATAATCATATAAAATAGGTTTATATAACCTGTCACTCACGTCACAAATGTGTCCAAGGGGACGTCTCATGATGTAGGGTGCCCGGCTGCAGCCATCTCCTTTCGGTGCCCAGTGCCGCCTTCTGAATTGAAATCGCCAACCTCCCTTTCATTAGAGCCGCCTACCTCAGTCAAGTGGAAGACCCAAAAAAATGTCATCAGCACTGAGCCGGAGGATCCAATTGGCTGTCCGTCAAGACACTGGACGATCCTCGACCCAAATTAAGGCCCTTACTGGTGCTGACTGCAGCCCCATAACCATCAGACGGCATCTGAGACTGAAGGGCTTCAAAAACAAAAAACATCTTCAAAGACCTCGTCTCCTTGAACGCCACAGAACTGCTCGTTTGGACTTTGCAAGAGAGCACCAAACATGGGACATTCAAAGGTGGAAGAAAGTTTTATTCTCTGATGAGAATTTTTTTTACCTTGATGGTCCTGATGGTTTCCAAAGTTACTGCCATGACAAGCAGATCCCACCTGAGATGTTTTCTACGCGCCACAGTGGAGGTGGCGCTATAATGGTCTGGGGTGCTTTTTCCTTCAGTAGAACAATGGAGCTTCAGGAAGTGCAGGGGCATCAAACGTTGCAGAGAGCATTCCTCATGACTGAGGGCCATCGTCTGTGTGGTAACGACTGGGATTTTCAACAGGACAACGCTACAGTACACAATACCCGCAGGACAAGGGACTTCTTCCAGGAGAATAACATCACTCTTTTGGCCCATCCTGCGTGTTCCCCTGATCTAAATCCAATTGAGAACCTTTGGGGATCGATGGCAAGGGAAGTTTACAAAAATGGTTCCAGACAGTAGATGCCCTTCGTGCGGCCGTCTTCACCACTTGGAGAAATGTTCCCACTCACCTCATTGAAACGCTTGCATCAAGCATGCCGAAACTAATTTTGTAATTGATAAACAATAACGGCGGAGCTACTCATTACTGAGTTCATGTTTGGAAGTTGGATTTCTGTTTTGGGGGGGGTTATTTTTTTTTTTTTAAGTTGTGTGGTCCTAAACTTTTGATCAGCTGAAAAACAGCCTTTTTCAGTTTATTTGTTGTTTTCATTAAATTGAATGCTCAAAAAATGTTTTGTCTCACTCTCATTTCTTCTTGTTGCATGTTGAAGCTCTATTGGAACCTTGTTAAGATCCAGCCATGCTAAATATGATTTTTTGCCATTTTTCAAGTGGTCTTAAACTTTTGATCAGGACTGTAGCTCTACGCAATTACCCTAAGTTCCATAGACGCTGGAAACCATGGAGAGATTTCATGACCACACTCACCTCTGACCATTTGTCTGGACCTTAAGTATAGGCCGTTAATGGCACAGGGCGGGGAGTCCTGAGGTATGTCGAAACACACATAATAATTGATGGCTAAATAAGCCGCAGTTCTGTATGTCTCTTATATTTTCATGTCTCACTTAATTTATGAATTACGCATACGATTGAATGTAACATGTATGCAAAAAAAACTCAAAGGACTTCTTTACCTCAAATGCGTTTTTTATTTATTGTACTTTGTCCTTTATAAATCTAATTAAAAGAAATTTGCAACAAAACTTCATCATCTGACTTATACTTAGTCACAGCCATGTAACTGGTAAGATATGGGTGTTAGATAGTTTTGATGCCAAAACAAATGCTGAAATAAAAGAAAAAACACAAGCTTCTGTTAACAGACCACTGTAATAGATCTGTTTTCTTACTAATCCAAATGGACACCGAACAATTCTATTGACATTCCTGAAGTCAGAAGCTTGTTGGGGACCAGCAAATTGTCCCAGTTACAGCTCAGAGAGTGATGGTATGCCCCCTTTAGAACTTGTTTAGAGTAACCTTGAGCAAAAAATCTGCCCCTAAGGAACTTTGCTGCTGTTTTGAAATCAGTGAGCTCAGAGCAGTTCTGTTGGACTTTGGGATATTGACCCTTAGGGATCCCACATTTGAGAGTCGTAGCATGTCCGCTTTTACAACTCAGCAAGCAATTGGTTGCTGCGCTCTTCTTGAAAATTTGATAAGTACCTCACATTCATTTATATAGTGAGTATATCATTAGTTTATATACACTACTCACAAAAAGTTAGGGATATTTGGCTTTCATGTTAAATTTATGGAACACATAAAAGTTCACGCTACAGTGATATTATATCATAAAAATAGGGCATTTAACTAGAAGCATGCAGCGGTGATTTCCTCATCTCAAACAATTTATTGAAAGAAAAGCCAACAACAGTGGTAGGTTAACCCCCACTAAAAAGGTCAATGTCTTAAAAACTTGTCATCTGGCCTTGAGCATTAATTATAGCTTGACAATGACGTCTCATGCTGTTCATGACTTATTGTCTGCTGAGGCATGGCATCCCACTCTTCCTGAAGGGCAGCCCTCAGATCATTGACGTTCTGGGGTACAGAGTTATGAGCCTCTACACGACAACTCATCTGATCTCATCAATGGAATTCAGGTCTGGAGAAAGTGCAGGCCACTCCATTTGAGGTACCCCAGTCTCCAGCAGCCGTTCCCTAATGATGTGACCTCGATGAGCTGGCACAGAGGCACAATGACTGGATTAATGATGTTATTCAAGTAGTATGGGCTTGTCACTATAACATTCACAAAGTGTAGGGCAGTTCTCTATTGACTAGACACACCTGCCCACACTGTAACACCACCACCACCAAAGGCAAACAGTGGCTGATGGATAGCACTCAACTTGATATCTCCAGCATCGTTGGCAGCCATCATTTCTGCTCAGCGTGAATCAACTTTCATCAGTGAACAGCACTGAGGAGCACTGGTCCCTCGTCCAGTGTAGATTCTCCCTGGTCTATATAAAACAATGACACCTGTGGTCAGGTACCCTTAAAGTTCACCTAGCATGTAGTGATGAGCGGCAGGGGCAATATTCGAATTTGCAATATTTTGTAGAATATTCGTCATATATTCGAGATTATATTCTTGAAAAGCAGCAATGTAATATTTGCGTAATGCGATGAGAAATACAGCCGTGGCCTACATTTTTCAAGCTGGTATAAGTTTCCTGAGACTGGAGAAAATGGTTGGCACGGCAGAACATTAGAATAGCTTTATATGCAGATAGAGTGCTCCAATATATTTACGCTTGCAAATATTCTGCAATTAATGATGCGCATAATTCTTCGCAATACGTGCAACTTGTCACATCACAGCACGATGTCTGTAGCATGTATGTATGGACAGCAGAACCTATCAGCTACACTATAGATCAATCTAACCTACACTGACTATCTCCCCCTAACTATCTGAATTATATATATATATATATATAAGTTAGCTGTCTAATGTAATAACACAAAGCACAGAGCACAGCAATGACACTGCTGTCTCTTTCATAACTGCAATAGACTTTAGAAAATAGCTGCTGGGGAGGTTCTTATATAGTAAGGGGTAGGAAACTTTTATATTGGTTGCTAGGGATGTTGCTAAGCTGTGACAAAGCCTTCTCATTGGCCCACAAGCTAGAAGAAGGGAGGGATGATCACCTGATGTGTACTGTGTTAAAAAACAAACAAAATAAAAACGAAAATTCATAATTCCGAATATATAGTACTATATTCTAAATATTTGTGAATTCTGCCGATATTCGCAATAAAAATTCGTAATACGAATATTCGCATTCAACCATACTAGCATGCAGACCACACTAATGTAAATGGTTTTGAATGGTCGGATGTGACACTTGGGTGCCTCTCACCCTCCTTAAATGGAGTTTTATGACATTCATCATCCGGTTCTGTAGGACATTGTTTACAATAAAGCGGTTATTATCAGTTTGGAATGTGGCCAAATGATGTCCACTTCTATGCCTGTATGTGACTCTTCCAGTCTGTCTGTATCTCTGTTGCAACCTGCTGATAACACTCTGTGACACTCTAAGATCAGTGGCCACTTCCGTCTGAGAACATCCTGCTTAAAGGAGTTGTCTGAGTTATGAAAAAAATAATAATATAGCACTGAAAATCTAATATATAACTGAGCTAAGCAAGTTTTATGCAAAAAAAAAAAAAAAAAAATAATATATATATATATTTCCTCATTTCCCTGGTTCTTTTCTGGCCCTTTGTTTACATGCAATAAAAACAATCTCTGCCCCCTAAGGGAGTGGCTACAAGAGCTGTTCTGAGTGACATGTCTGCCTGCTGGGAGACTCTGCAGCCTGTTGTATGTGTAGGACTACAAGTACCAGCTGTATAATCACACTGCTAAGGGAGTGGATACAAGATCTGCCCTGAGTGCTGGGAGAAAACAGCAACTTGTAAGTGTAGAACTACAAGTTCCACTTATATAATGACACTGCTATTACACACAGGGTCTTCCCCCTACCTGTAATGCTTTGCAGAACTTCTCTTTCAGCTCCTGTGCCCAGCATTTGTCTCCTCGCTGCCTGCAGCTACACAGTAAACACTTCAGCCCTGAGTCTGTGCAGCTGAAGGGGTTAGGAATCCTAGGATAGAGAGCAGCCCAGCAGTGTAGGGGGGGGGGGGGGGGGGGGGGGGCATGGCCAGCACAATGACTTCTGGTTTTTCATGTGACCCTCAGTAAAATCTGAGAAACCAGCCACTGGAGATGAAGTGAGTTAATTGGAAAACTGTTACATTTGCCCAGTTAGGAACATAGAAAGAACATAAAAATAACTCGGATAACCCTTTTAAAGGCTTGCAATTGCGAGGTACTGTTGATCAATTATTATGTGTCGTCTTGGTCTCATGATGTCAAACTGGGAACAGTTGGACATGTGCATTCAAAAGTTTAGAGAAGGTCACATTAAGTTCACCTGTAAAGGTTAGAGTGCATTTTAGGTTCATCCTGAAATTTCATCCACAAGTCAAATATCCCAAACTTTTTTTGATCATATATTTTGGGTATGCAGAGTGATGGCAGTGGCGGATTGGGAACTTAAAGTGGCCCCTGAAAAAGACCTAAATTTGGCCCCATGTCGTAGATGAGTCCAAATTGGCAAAACAAGCAGGCAGGGCCAACAGAAGCCACAAGTAGGCAGGGACAACAGAAGTAGGCAGGGTCAGCAATAGAATAGTGAACCACAAAATACTGCCCCTGAAGAACCAAATAAAAAAGTGCAGCATAAAGTACTGCTCTATCACCATACTGAGGACAATAGTATGGTTGAATTCAGGAGGGAATAAGTACCTGATACTCCTAGCATTAATTAATTCGAAGAGCTTCAGATCGTTATGTACCTGGACATAGGCCTGAAAAGGGGTCTTGTAGCCCCCTGGACATTGGCCCACCAGGAATTTTCCCTGTAGGGTATACAGCCAGACCACCCCTGGCTGTTGCATTGCTTGATGGTATATGTACACCGTTGCATCAGGGCATCTTCACTATCAAGAGATCCTCTGCACTTGGCCAGAGATATATGTCACAAGACCAAGTTTACAAAGGGTTTGATAACGTTATACATGTGCTTTTACGCCATAAGTCAGTCATTATGTGCTTGAGTAATTGTTCTAATGGGCAACAAACACACATTATTAATGCTGTTTGATAAAAAGTTTATTATTTTTATTTTATCGGGCAGTTAACTGGCATATCCATTGTTACACACTAAGGGCTCATGCCCACAAACATAAGGGCTCCGTGCCCGTGGTGCAGACCACATACGGCGGTTCCGCAATACATGAGTCACCAGCTGTGTGCATTTCGCATTCACTTAATTGGGTCCGAAAATCTGGAGATGCGGTGCAGAAGCACAGATTGGAACCCCACTAAAGCAATACCGTGTGGTTCCGTGGTGTTTCTGGCCAAGCCTCCGCACTGCAAAAAAGCAGTACATGCAGTAGTAGTAGTACCTGTGCATTTCATACAGCAATTTGCGGTCCGTAGCACTGGCATGGAGCCCTTACGTTTGTGGGCATGAGCCCTAATTCTAATGCCATGTAATTCATACAACAGACTAATCATTTTTCAGTACGCCTGAAAAACCCTGCATTCTGTACGTACATACAGCTCTGACCTCCTATTGGTGGTGGAGAAACCATTTAAATATAATTGCAGTAAATGTTCAAGAAAAGTGAAAACAACTTGAATACAATCCCTAATAACAATTTTAATGAACTCCTGTGGTTTTCTATTATCTGTAAACAGTAAAAAAAAAAACATAGGGCATCTTGGAGACCAGCCAATGTAGACCTCCCACAAGATAAAAATCAGGATAAAAGCGTCTGAATCGCGTGGAGGGTTTAATTACAGAGATTTATAAGAATCTTAAGAACAGTGGACAGAAAGTAATGCAAGCCACACTTAAAATAAGCACACCTCTGCAAATTAGTATGACAAAAATAGACCAGGCCCAGTTTACGCTCCCCACTGGAGCCGTAAAGATAATTTCTCAAGAGGGTCAGCACAGCAAGTGACTAAAATTTGTAACGTTTCAAGCTAAAAAAAAAAAATCCTGACTTTTCCACAGCACCCACTGAAATAGCTTTTCTGATGGCTGTGAATAAGTGACTACTCCGAAATATACAGGCACTTTAGAAAATATAAAAGGTGATTATTTCATGCAGGAGATATTAGTCTCTTTCATGCATATAAAGCCGAAGTCTTTGACAGAGTCAAAACCATGAGCTGAGACTGAAGAATATATTGTATGGTGCCTGAGTTATCACAATGTACCCTAAAGCTTAACTGCAGAGCAGAGCAGAACATATCATTTTTTAAGCCTCCATATGATCTTATGAAGCCTGGCAGTAACAATTTTCTACCCAGGCATTTTTTTTATTACAGCTATTTTTGTGGCCAGATATAGATTTAGAAAGAATTTACTCCTGTGCGAAGGTGGTTTTAAATAGTGAAAGATAATACCTGATAATCCTGCTTAGAATAAGTCACAGCAAGGGGTTATGTTGCGTTGTAGCCGCCTCAAACATGACAAATGCTCTAATAATTACCGTAAATAAATATATAGCATTCGAAAGTGAAGAGAACTAAAAACTTCTGTCACAATACCAGTATAAATACTGTAGTGTCTAGAAGTATCACAAACTTATTTCAATGTACACATTAGCATCCTTAGGGTGGTCTCTGGACAGTTGTGTCTACTTGGGATTAATAACAGTGGAGAGAACGTTTAGGGTATGTCCACACGGTGGATTGTGTCATGGTTTCACATTCAAAATACTGAGGTCTCACTATCGGTTTAGCTCCATTCAATTGAGTTAAACTGCAAGCAGACTCCTGCTGAGGTTTCCTCTGGTGTCCATGTGGTAACCAATGGACATGTCCCCTATTGGTGCAGTCTAAAAAACTGCACGTAAAGGGCCACATTAACCGTGGCACAGAGGAACAACTAAAACAATGAGAAGCGGTTTCAGCATGGATGCTTCTGAAAAATCGTCATGAGAACAGAACCACACGCAGCCAAGCCACGACCACCCGAGGCAGCCAGTGCAATGACATGGTCGTACGTGGCCAGCTGCACCATTAAACCATACCCATAAGGTTTTGCTCTTTTGTACCAGATAAGTGTATTTTTTGCAGAAGTAACAGTCAAGGGGATGTAGTGCTAAACCATTGCTGCGGCCAATTCATTCTCAGGGAATTTTTCACTTGACACATAGGGCCTTATCATTTTTTTTGTTTTATTTGGGGCAAACTGTACAAAGTATATTTTTTCAAACTATAGCTCCTTATTCTCTAAATATGCAAACTGCCTCCAAAATAAAGTATTATATTATTAGTTCCCTATTTTGTGTCGGTTGTTTTGTTATATAATACGTATAGTTTAATGTGAATGGGGCGATAATGGCGACAGTTTTGGTTGGTGTGGGTGTTTTTTCTTTTATGTATTTTATTATTTTAAAATTTTTGTAACTTTTAACTTTCATTTTTAATATATTTCTGCTACAAATAATATTGTCACGGTCCCTCAAGTGACTAATGTCAGGAAATCAAAAAGATTGGCTGAGCGTGGAGGAATCTAACAGCCTCCTTGATTTCTCTTGATTCAGTGTTGAAAGGGTTAATGACCACTTCCCTTTTCTCAGCTGTTGCTCAGTGGTCATCACTTCTACCCTTTATAGTCTGACCCCACACTTCTGACTATGTGGTAGATAGCTTCATTTGGGTTTGGCTGAGCTGGTGTGAGTTTGTTTCTGGTGTTCCTGCTTGTCCGTCTCTACAGAAGTTAAGTGTCGCATTTGTTTGTGTTTGTTATATTCCCTGTTGTTTGTATCTGGTCCTGAGACAGAGACTTCCATTTGTCCATCTGGGGAGGAATGGGTTGTCTCTGGTCCTAACCTTTTTCCAGGGCCTTATAGAGATATAAAGGCCTAGGCATCCTGCTTATTAATATTCCTACCTTTAGGGTCTATTCATATTGATAGATAGTTAGGGCCTGGATTAGTGTTGGTTAGGAGGTGACCTGTTTCTTCCCTAGTTTCCAGGCCCAGTTACTGTTCCCCTTCCCTCCTGTGTTCAGTGTGGAGTCCCCCCCCCCCCCACACTGATAGTGACACTTTTTCCTTTTACATTTTTACTGTTATTTGTATTTTATTAATATTTTATTGTATATTTTTTTTTTATAGATGTTATATTACTTATTATTTAAATATATTTTTGTCACATAATATATCCCCCAAGAGGTCATAAAAAGACTGTTGGGGGACAATGAACACTTTACTATTTTGCACTTTTATCTTTTTTTTCTTTTTTTTGCATTTCATTATTATTATTTTTATGTATGTATTTATTTATTTTTTTCTATTATTTTTTAAATACATTTTAGCCACATAATGTGTCCCCCAAGGGATCATAAAAAGACTTTTAGAGGACAGTTAAAACTCTTTATTTTGCAAATTTCCTTTAGTTTTTTTCTTTTATTTGTATTTTATTTTTGTATTTGTTTTATATTTTTCTATTTTTTGCCACATCATATTTTATTTTTCTATTTTTTTCAAATAATTTTTTTTTCCTTTTTTTTTATATATTTTTTCCACATAATTTGTCCCCAAGAGGTCACTGAAAGACCTTTGGGAACACAGACTTTTTTTTTGCACTATTTCCGCTGTAACTGGGGCATCTAAAGGAGAAACCAGCCTGCTGTTGGGGCATTGTACACAGGCAGAGCTGATCAGGGTCTCCTCTGCCCCAAGCTGTGTCCACCCTGCACAGCGTGCCGCTCACCTACCCTGTTTTACATTTACACAGTATTAGTAGATATGCCCCACGGTATACAGAAAAATACAGAAGTGCAATATTGAAGAACGTTTCCTATTTTGCACCATTTAATTGTTTCAAAACTATCTTTCATACCCACATGTGGTTTCCTATTGGGACTGCATTTTACAAGGAATAAGTAAAAATGATTTGCCCACCTTAATGGTGCAATGTGACCCTTATGTTATATTGGCCCAAGTTACCTGAACTTGTCTCATGTACTAAAACATAGTCTCCTTTATCTTGGACACATAGTGACATGACCTTTGTTTGCGGCTAGAGAAAATCCAAACACATAGAAACAATATACTAGTACCATTTTTCACAGAAGGCTACTGGGAATAGATGAGAACCTTGGGAACATTGCAATTCCAATAGCGTCCCCCATGCAATGCAGTAAAACTAGTGTTTGTACTGGAACGAGAGATAAACATAGCTTGTAAATTAAAAGACAAGCAAACATATAAATGATAAGTACCTCAGATATATATATTTACTTAATAAAGGGGTTGTCTGAAAAATAATATTTTAATACCGTCCCTGTGCCTTTTTTTTTTTACTTGGACAACTCTTTCACTTTGCATCAACATCTTTTAAAATAATCATTTATGAAGGTAGCTGTCATTTTGTCATGTACTTCTTTTATCTATATTGCTCCTAGCTTCCATTCTGGGCAGTGGTTACATGACCATGTCCATGAGGCTCTTTCTTATTTTCTGTCCATGGGTGTGTCAAAGCAGCAACAGAGGAAGTGATAAGGGAGTGTCTATGTAACCAGCTGGGTGGGAGGAGCTATAAACTAGCTGGGTGTTGTTAGGGGCAGGGATAGGGGAGTGTCTATGTAACCAGCTGGGTGTGAGGAGCTATAAACTATCTGGGTGTTGTTAGGGGCAGGGATAGGGGAGTGTCTATGTAAATAGCTGGGTGGGAGGAGCTATAAACTAGTTGGGTGTTCTTAGGTGCAGTGATAGGGGATTGTATGTAACTACTGGTGTGGGAGGAGCTATAAACTAGCTGGCATTAGGGGCAGTGATAGGGGAGTGTCTATGTAACTAGTGGGATGGTAGGAGCTATTAACTAGCTGGGCGTTGTTAGCGGCGGGGCTTAAGCTGTGGTAGAGAAATAAGAAGTGCATCATGTAATTGGATACAGCAACAAGACGTGGTTACATACAGGATGTAAACAAATCTGAGTGAAAATGGGTCAGGAGAGCCCAAATTGAATAAAAGCATGGAGAAGATGTAGATATGGTCTGAGTAAATGAACAAGTAGATTACACCCAATAGTTCTTAAAGAGCTCAGTTCAGTCATTGCTGTGCCGCTGTTCATAATTTATAGCGATTCTCTAGGGACCAGTACAGTGCCAAGTGACTGCCGCAAGGTAAATGTGGTGTTCATTTAAAAAAAAGGGCTCTAGTTCTTCCTGATTAATTATAGAAGTAAGCTTAAAGGGGTATTACCATCACATACAATGACCTAAAAGGAGAACGGAGCGGGTTTCCCCGGGGTCCATGCACTACCAAGCGCTGCTCCCATACAAGTGAATGGGAGCGCACCATGCACGTGCGGCCCCTGCTCCCATTCATTTCTATGGGGCAGGCGGAAATAGTCGAGCCAGCGCTCGGCTATTTTCGGCGGCCCCATTGAAATGAATAGAGGGCGGGTGGACATGCGCAGTGTGCCCTCCGTTCATTTCCCTGCTTCATTCTTGTTGTAGGTGCACCTAGCAGACAATGGGGGCATATCCTAGCGATATGCCCCCATTGTATGTGATGGTAAAACCCCTTTAAAGGAAATGTGTCACCAAAAATTGTATCTGCCAGTTAAAATCAGATAGTAACACATCTCTTTTTTTCCTAATCTGTTTTTATTTTCGGATTGCAGATTTTTTAATTCTATTTCCTGAACAAGATTATAGGGGGCGGCCATTTTGCCTGATTTGTTCTTAACAGCTTTTAGAAAGCATTAAGAAAATTGCTTCACGGCAGCCCCATGGGCCATAAACACTATGTTCTGGACAGGAGCTCATTGACATCTATGGGAGAGTTCTCTGGACATGGTGTGTGACCTGTGCAGGCGTCATTGTACAAGGGAAGAATAGATAAGCTCTGACAATCACCTATTGTGAGTGGTGGATCCTGTCTTATCTATACACAGAGGTGATATCTCCTTATCATTACAGGCAGGTTTAGAATAATATATAACTGCAGTAAAGTGATCTGTACGGACCAAGAAGTGGTGTCTATTATTAGGCTTAGTATCCAGTGTGAAAATGCAGGATTTTATCTTTTTTGTGTAAAAATATAGAATATATGGAAAATGAAAGTCAACTAAATCAAAAATTCTTAAAAAATATTTTAAACCTAAAAAAGTGATTGAAACAGCAGGTCATTTTCTGATGACAAATTCCCTTTAACTTCCTTTTTTTGGAAAAAATGTTTGAAGGATTTTTAAGGTACTATATACAGGAGTATATGACTGTTAATAATATCATAAATGATAACCATCATTTGTTCTTATGAGGAGGTGAGTAGTAATCTGGACAGAGGAGTGGCTGTGAATGTAGTGTTCTTGGACTTTGTAAATGTATTTGATACTGTCCCTCAGGGGTGCACCTAGCCTTTCTGCTGCCTGAGGCGACAACTGAAACGGCCCCCCCCCATGCCAAGTTCTTAACCTAACCCCTTTGCCACAATGAAATCGCTCATTGCCCATGGGTCTTTCACTGCCCCCCCCCCCCCCCCCCCCCCTTGCCCCTACCTGGTGCCTTACCTGGCCTCATTGCTGGTGCACCCCTGCTGTCCCTCATAGACATTAAATTGGTAAAATAAAGTCTATAGGCTTAGAAAATATAGTTTAGAATTGGACTGAAAACTGACCGAAAGACAATGTTAGGCTACTTTCACACAAGCTTTCGGGGCTCAGCTTGTGAGTTCCGTTTGAAGGCTCTCACAAGTGGCCCCGAACGCATCCGTACTGCCCTAATGCATTCTGAGTGGATGCGGATCCGCTCAGAATGCATCAGTCTGGCACCGTTTATCCTCCGCTCCGCTCAGCAGGCGGAGGCAAACGGATCTGTCCAGACTTACAATGTAAGTCAATGGGGACGGATCCGTTTGAAGTTGACACAATATGGCTAAATTTCAAACGGAACTGTCCCCCATTGACTTTCAATGTAAAGTCTGGACGGATCCGTCTGCGCAACTTTCACATTTAGAATTTTTTCTAAACTATAATGCAGACGGATCCGTTCTGAACGGATCCCATCGTCTGCATTATAGGAGCGGATCCGTCTGTGCAGACACCAGACGGATCCGCTCTGAACGCAAGTGTGAAAGTAGCCTCATTGTCAATGATTCCTATTCAGAATTATCCCAGGTTATAAGTGGTGTCCCCCAAGGTTCGGTGCTGGGTCCTGTATTATTTAATTTATTTATTAATGATATTGAGGACGGGATTAATAGCACCTTTTCTATTTTTGCAGATGACACTGAGCTATGCAGTACTGTCCAAAAACTACAAGCTGACTTGGACACTGACTTGATTTCAGCATCAACTTGGCAAATGAGATTCAACGTGAATAAATGTTATGCATCCGGAATAATATACATACACCATATGTCCTAGGTGGTGTAACACCGGGAGGGCCACAGACTCTCATATACATAGACTAAATAGCAGCATGCAAGGTCAATCAGCTGCTTGTAAGGCCAACAGAATACGGTCATGTATTAAACAAGGCATGGACTTGTGGAATAAGGATGTAATACTACCACTTTACAAAGCTATGGTACGGACTCATCTGGACATGCAGTTCAGTTCTGGACACGGGTTCACGGGAAGGACTCCCTAGAGCTGGAAAACCCCCCAAAAAAGAGCGACTAAACTGATAAAGGGCATGAATTACATTTATTAAGTCCTGAGAAGAGACGTCAAAAGGTATATTTACACGGTGGCTACAGGCAGCCTGCACTTTATTTACATGCAGCGATCACCTCCACTGTATGAGGATGAAAAATGGCTACTACAATCGCTCCTCTTCATACAGATTTTCTGGGAGGCACGATCTGCTACCCAGAAATGATGAATGAGCCGTCCCCACCAAAGATCCTTTCACTCGATAAACGAGCGATTTGCTCGTTCATAAGGCAAACTGCGACACATTTACACAGACAAATTATTGGGAACAAACGTTTGTACAAGCGTTCTTTAAATGTGTATTAAGAGGGGACATGATTATCCTATATAAATACAGTGGTCTCTCAGGACACAATGGCCTCAGGATACAATATTTTCAACATAGAACAACTTTTCTACGCCAGTAACTTCGAACTAGACTCAACATACAATGCCTCAGACTCTGATCCAAACAATCAACATGGCAATTTCTCTGGTAAAACACTTGTATTGGCTGTCTTTTAGCTTCTCCTTAAGTGCAGCGTGGTACTACATGTCCGGTACTGCCGTTTGTCTGTGCTAGGATAAGCTGCTCCTTTGGATGTCAGGTGAGGGCAGCTCCATTTTTTGGGTATACAGGACTATAAAGAAGCTCCTGTCTTCATAACAGAACTCTATTTACAGCTCCTGCCAGCTACTCTTGACTATTATATGTAAATACTTGTTTTCTCTTTTTTAGTGATCTGCTTTTTCTTCTTAAATCTTAATTTTCTCTTCTTTTGGGATGACATTTTGAAGCTTTGGAACTAGTTTTTAATAGTGTTATGGACTCAATTTACGATGGTTTCAACATACAATGGTTGTTCCGGGACCAATTAATATTGTAACTTGGAAGATCACTGTATATAAACGGCCTGCACAAAAAATATGGTGAAAAGCTGTTACATATAAAATATCCCCAGCAAATCCCCAAAGACGATAAGTCTTCTTCACCGTGAGAGCTGTGAACCTGTGGAATAGTCTACCTGAGGATGCGGTCACAGCAAGAACAGTTTATAGTTTAAATAAAAGGCTTAGGCTAGTTTCACACTAGCGCTTAAATGTTTCAGCAGGCCATTTCGGCAGAGGAACATTGTGTTGAAGTTCATTCTATCTGGCATGGCCAGAAAGGGCCTGAGCACCTCCAGGCCTCATTGATTATTATGGGACCCAGCGGGGATCCAGCCTGTTTCCTCCATTTTTTGTCAGGCCGAATCCCGGCACTAATGCCGGAAATAGGACAGATTCCTGCCAGGTCCCATTATAGCCAATGGGCTCCAGCGGGAAAATGTACTGTCCGGCTAGGCCAGATACAATGAACTTAGGCAAGCTGTTCCTCTACTGGAACAGCCTGCCGGAAGATTTAGCGGCAGTGTAAAAGAGGCCTTAGATGAATTCTTAGAATTAAATAGGACGTGTCACCACAAAATGCAGGGCAATCTGCAGGCAGCAGGATATAGAACAGGAGAAGCTGAGCAGATTGATATATAGTTTAATGGGAAAAGATTCAGTAAAACTTGCATTTTATACATTTATATATGTGCTGTTTCTAACTTAAAACCACCCCTGTGAACAGTACACAGGGAAGGTGTTATCAGTGATTGATAGCATTCTCTGTGTATGGGTCCATTCACACATCCGCAAAATAAGTCCACATCTGCAGTGGCGGGGTTTGGGGTGGCCCCAACGCTACGCTGGGTCCCCCAGACACTGTTGAAGTATCACCATGTGTTGCTGCTCTCCAAAAGGGATGATAAGGCATGGTGCACCCCAATGGGAAATACATCCAGAGAGTCAGGGTCTGCAGTAAACCAAGGTGCGTCTTTACTGGAGGAATTCAGGTACAAAACAATAAAGGCAAGGCATTGGGCTGGCTTCTCCAGTCCCCACCCTGGCAGAAGAAGGGTTGATGCTGATGAAAGGCCTGAGCTAGCTGTCCCTCTTTCTCTTCAGAAGGCTGGTACCCTGGTCCAAGGCTGGTGATCCAGGGTCTATGGCAGTGTATCCCCCATATCAGCATCTTCTTTTGGTCACTAAGTAGTCTGTCAGAGTCTCCTCTTACAAGCACTGTACCCTAACTGCAGCACCCTAGGGGGTCTGACTGCTCTCCTTATATACAGTTTTTGCTAGACTAGAACCTTCTAGTGGGAGGGGTGGAGTGGGGAAACTCAGCACAAACAGATACATTGTTTGAGCTCCTGTCTGGTATAGACTTACATTAGAGCTTCAATGATACTCAATGGCAATGACACAGCAGGTTATCCAGACAAAAACAAGTTTCCAGACATAACAACAAAGCTAAAACCAGATATTTAAGGTCAGGCTGTCTGCTTTTTGGTGGTAAACAAGTCTGGGGTTTTCCCTCTAAAACATGGTGGTAAACAACGTCTGGGTTTTTCTCTCTAAAACATGGTCTTCTTTAAACCCTATGGCAGCTGTGGAAAATTACCATCTTCTCAGTCAAAGCCCTAACAGTCGCTCAGTATTCATTAACCTTTTCCGCAGAGCCATGTAAATACAGTGATAATTAACAGGATATATATCACAACATATATATAAAATGCAGTTACACGGTATTGAACAGTGCAAATTAACCCTTTTTAGGTGAAATACAGTAAGAAGTTTTAACTTTGCATAGGGTATATAGGCAAATGTCCACAAATGTCCAAATGTCAAAGTGCCCCCTCCTCCAGCGCACTACACATGGGTGCGAACCCATTCATTTTCAATAGGGCCACAAAAAATGAGGACAGCATATGCTGTCCCCATCAGCATTTACGTTCCGCGGCCCCGCAAAAAAAAATAGAACATTTCTATTATAGTGCCGACCATGTGCGGTCCGCAAAACACTCGCTGACGTGTGAATGGACCCTGAGTGTGTATGCATAGATAGCTGTCAGTCACTGATAACTGTATATAGGGGAGGTGTTATCAGTGATTGATAGCATTCTCTGTGTAAATGTGTATACATAGATAGCTGTCAGTCACTGATAACTGTACACAGAGGAGGTGTTATCAGTGATTGCATTCTCTGTGTAAGTGTGTATACATAGATAGCTGCCAGTCATTTATAGCTGTAAACAGGGGAAAGGTGTTATCAGTGATTGATAGCATTCTCTGTGTAAGTGCATATCTATATAAATATACTCCAATATAATCCAATACTGCAATTTGTGTGCAATTATGCAAATTGCATCAACAATCATAAAGATATATAAAAAATATGTGTGAACACACATACAATATGACAATAAAACATTGCAATCAGCTGAGTGTATGCTATTAATCATCATAGATAATATAAAAAATGACATATTCATATAAATACAGTGAAATATAGATAATTGATACAATAAAGTGCCATGTGCAGAGGATTAATTATTAGATTAGAAACGTCTGTGTACACAATTACCTAGAAAAAAGGGTGGGGGGTCAGTCAGCACATCTCAAATCGCAGGAGCATGTTGCTATGGCTGAGAACAAGACTGTTAAACAAAACATGCAATGCAACAGCTCACTGCAAACCAAATAAAGTACAAAATTGCGTCACAATTGCAAATGCTATACTAATAAGTTAGAGATGCTTGGCAAATCATTTTGTACAAAATTATTTGAGCCCGTCTGCCGCACGTCAAGGCGATCTCTAGTTAGACGGGTTCCTAACACTTGCTGAATTATATGGTAGCCGTCATTAGGAATTCTACCTGTTATGTGCCATGACGGCTACCATATAATTCATCAAGTGTAGGTTCCACATGCATGCTGGGCCTGCTTTAATTTCTGTCAAAATAACCTCCATTATATCCAAGGAAAGCAGGTACCAACATGCATGCCGGGCCCACTTGTCATGGTCTTACCCTCTTGCTGTTCTCCTTCGTTTGACATGTGCTGGCGGCCATCTTGGTTTCTGGGTTTCTTGTAGCCTCCCACCCTGCGGCTTCTCCTTCCCACTGGGAGGAGCTGGATGCCTAGCTCATATATATAGGAGGTCTGTGGCTTCAGTTCCTTGCTTGGTCCTCCTGTGTTCACATGCTTCTAAGACTGCTGCTGCTTCTGGTTCCTGATCCTGGCTTCGTCTGACTACCCCGCTGGTTCCTGATCCTGGCTTCGTCTGACTACCCCGCTGGTTCCTGATCCTGGCTTCGTCTGACTACCCTGCTGGTTCCTGATCCAGGCTTCGTCTGACTACCCTTCTGGTTCCTGACCTCTGGCTTCGCAAGACCCTGCTTCGGTTTAGCCATCCGTTTGGACTTTTGCTTACAGCTTGATTTTCAATAAAGCCTTCTATTTCCACTTATCTCTTGTTGTACGTCTGGTTCATGGTTCCATGACATTAGGACCAAGCCATGAATTCTGACGGTACAGGGCCATCCTCGCTACCTACGCTGGTTGCCAGACTTGATCAGCAGGATCACCTGTTGGGTCGGTTCGCTGTGGCGTTGCAAACCCTGCTTGAACGCACGGCTCATTTCGCTTCCGTTGCCGATGGGTCGGTTGTCGCTCCTGGGCCCGCTCCTACTGCCGCTCCGGTTGTTGCGCCAGAGTCTACCCCGACACCTGTTGCTGCGCCTGCGGTGTCTCGGGGTATGACCGGTTCTGCCCCCCTTCCACAGCGCTTTGGGGGAGAGCCAACTCAGTGCCGAGGTTTCCTTAACCAGGTGGGCATTTATTTCGAGTTGCTGCCACATGCCTTTCCTACTGAGAGATCAAAGGTGGGCTTCTTGATCTCGCTGCTCTCGGACAAGGCCTTGGCCTGGGCCAGCCCTTTATGGGAGAACAACAATTCGGTGGTTGCCGAGTTTTCCGGTTTTGTTGCTTCTCTTCGGAAGGTATTCGATGTGCCGGCTCGTGCTGCCTCTGCTGCGAAGCTCCTTATGTCCATCAGACAGGGTTCACGATCCGTAGCTGAATACGCCATTGAGTTTCGTACCCTGGCAGCAGAGGTGGGCTGGAATAATGAGGCTCTGGTCGCTGCTTTCTCTCATGGTCTCTCGGATGCCTTGAAGGATGAGGTTGCAGCTAAGGACCTACCAGTGGAGCTCGAGTCTCTTATTTCTTTCCTGATTTTGATTGACACCAGACTCAGGGAGAGACCTTCCTTTAAGGAGAGCCTGCGGAGGTCTTCTAACAGATTGGCGCCTACGTTTGCTGTCCCACCCGTGCCTCCCTCTCCTCCCACGCCTCCTGGGGATGACTTGTCTGGGGGTGAACCCATGCAGCTGGGGTTTGCTCGCCTGTCCGAGGGGGAGAGGGTACTCCGGAGACGCGAGGGCCGATGCATGTACTGTGGTCTCGGTGGGCATTTTCGGTTGGCATGTCCGAACCGTCCGGGAAACGCTCGCACCTGAGATCCTGTCGGGGGCAGATCTTGGGTGGAGTCTCCTCGTCCCCGGTTTCCCGTGTTGACAAACCACTGATCACTGTTGTCCTCTCCTGGGTCGGGGGCTCGGTGACGACCCAGGCGTTGGTGGACTCTGGTGCTGGTGGTTTGTTCATTGATAGTGTGTTCGCTGCCGCCAATTCCATTCCTCTGCAGCCTCGAGGTTCCCCACTGGCTCTTGAGGCGATAGATGGCAGACCCCTTCTGCCGCCACACGTGACTCATGAGACCCTTCCAGTGGGAATAGCCATTGGTGCCGTTCACAGAGAGTCGGTCTGTCTCCAGGTTATTTCGTCTCCACACTACTCGGTGGTCTTGGGGTACCCCTGGCTCCAGAAGCATAATCCGACTTTCGATTGGAGATCGGCCGAGATCCTCTCGTGGTCACCGCAGTGTGGGGCTAGTTGCATCCATGGGCCTGTCAAGTTGCTGTGTACTTCCTCGGACTCTCTGTTGCCTCCTGAATACGAAGAGTACCGGGATGTATTCGATAAGGTGCGCGCGGTTGCCCTACCTCCGCACCGCCCATACGATTGTGCCATAGAGTTACAATCTGGTGCCGTTCCTCCTCGTGGCAAAGTCTATCCACTGTCGGTAGCAGAGAATGAGGCCATGGAGGAGTACGTGAGGGAGGCGCTTTCACGCGGACACATTCGCAAATCCTCGTCCCCGGCAGGGGCTGGATTTTTCTTTGTGAAAAAGAAGGGCGGTGAGTTGAGGCCTTGCATCGATTACAGGGGTCTCAATCGCATCACGATCAAGAACGCTTACCCGATACCCTTGATTTCCGAGCTGTTCGATCGCCTCAAAGGGGCAACGGTCTTTACCAAACTCGACCTGAGGGCGGCATATAACCTGGTAAGAATCAAGGCGGGCGATGAGTGGAAGACCGCGTTTAACACCAGGACCGGTCATTATGAATCCTTGGTTATGCCCTTTGGGTTGTGCAATGCGCCCGCAGTCTTCCAGGAATTCATCAACAATGTTTTCCGTGACCTGTTGCAGCAGTGTGTGGTGGTCTATTTGGATGACATCTTGGTATATTCTGAATCCATGGAGGCCCACATTATGGATGTCAGACGAGTGTTGCAACGGTTACGAGAGAACAGGCTGTTCGGTAAGCTTGAGAAATGCGAATTTCACCGATCCCAGGTAACCTTCTTAGGTTACATCATTCCTGCTGAGGGGTTCTCCATGGATCCTGAGAAGGTTTCGGCTGTCTTACAGTGGCCCCAGCCCAGTGGTCTTCGTGCCCTGCAGCGCTTTTTGGGATTCGCCAATTATTATCGGAAGTTCATCAGGGACTTTTCTATGCTAGCCAAGCCTCTCACGGATCTGACCAGGAAGGGCAGTAATTTCCAGGTCTGGCCGCTCGAGGCCATCCGAGCTTTTGAGGCTCTAAAGTCCGCCTTTGTGTCGGCTCCGATTCTGTCGCATCCCAACCCTGGGTTGCCCTTTGTCCTCGAGGTGGACGCGTCTGAGACGGGAGTAGGCGCCCTTCTGTCTCAGCGTAGAACACCAGAGGGTCCTCTGCTTCCTTGTGGGTTTTACTCCCGGAAACTGTCTTCCGCGGAGTGCAACTATCAGATTGGTGACAGGGAGTTATTGGCCATCGTGCAGGCCCTTAAAGAATGGAGGCACTTGCTCGAGGGTTCGGTGGTTCCGGTTCTCATCCTGACGGACCACAAGAATCTGACCTACCTTTCTGAGGCCAAGAGATTGACACCACGTCAGGCCAGATGGGCTCTGTTCTTGTCACGTTTTAATTATGTGGTCTCCTACCTACCCGGTTCCAAGAACATCAGAGCGGATGCCTTATCACGGCAGTACTCCGAGCTGTCCGGGGAGGAGTCGATTCCGACTTCGGTCATACCTCCGAATCAGATCCTGGCCGCCATTCGCACCAGCCTGACCTCTCCCCTGGGTGAGCAGATTTTGGCGGCTCAATCTGGTGCTCCCTCTGGGAGACCCAACGGCAGATGTTTTGTGCCTGAGGAGTTGCGCACTCGGTTGTTGCGAACCTACCATAACTCCAAGGCCGCTGGGCATCCTGGAAAGAATCAGCTGTCCTGGGCTGTTTCACGTCTGTTCTGGTGGCCTTCTCTACGTTCCGACATCGCCGCATATGTAGCGGCATGCTCCGTTTGTGCCCAGAGTAAGTCCCCTCGGCACCTTCCGTTGGGCCTTTTGCAACCCATAGCCACCGGGGAGCGCCCATGGTCACACCTGGGGATGGATTTCATTGTGGACCTCCCTGCATCCCGAGGCCATACGGTCATTCTCATGATTGTGGATCGGTTTTCCAAAATGTGCCACTGTGTTCCTCTCAAGAAGTTACCCTCTGCACAAGAGTTGGCCACGATTTTCGCCAGGGAGGTCTTCCGGTTGCACGGTTTGCCCAAGGAGATTGTGTCGGATCGGGGGAGTCAGTTTGTGTCCAGGTTCTGGCGCGCCTTTTGCTCCCAGTTGGGGATTCATCTCTCTTTCTCCTCGGCCTACCACCCTCAGTCCAATGGGGCCGCAGAACGATCCAATCAGGCCTTTGGAGCAATTCCTTCGTTGCTATGTCTCCGATCACCAAGACAATTGGGTTGACCTCCTGCCTTGGGCTGAGTTTGCCAGGAACACGGCGGTGAACTCTTCCTCTGGGACGTCTCCCTTCATGGCCAATTATGGGTTCCAACCTGCCGTGTTACCGGAGGTATTCTCTCCCCAGGATATTCCGGCTGTGGAGGATCACCTTTCCGTCCTACGTGCTTCTTGGGTACAGATCCAGAGGTCCCTTGAGGTCTCTGCGCAGCGCCAGAGACTCCAGGCTGATCGCAGACGAGCGCCCGCTCCTTCCTACCAGGTCGGAGACCGTGTATGGTTGTCCACCCGCAACCTCAACCTTCGAGTGGTCCCTTCCGAGTGCTTCGCAGGGTAAACCCGGTAGCCTATGCCCTTGCGCTTCCTCCTGGCATGCGGATCTCCAATGTGTTTCATGTCTCCCTGTTGAAGCCATTGGTGTGTAATCGTTTCACTTCCTCGGTTCCTCGGCCTCGTCCGGTCCAAGTGGGCAATCGTGAGGAGTATGAGGTGAGCAATATCCTGGACTCACGCCTGGTCCGCGGTCGGGTGCAGTTTTTGGTCCATTGGCGTGGTTATGGTCCAGAGGAGCGTTCCTGGGTTCCCTCCGCAGATGTCCATGCTCCTGCCTTGCTCCGAGCCTTCCACGCACGCTTCCCTCAGAAACCGTTCCTTACTCCGCGGAGGAGGGGCCCTTGAGGGGGAGGTACTGTCATGGTCTTACCCTCTTGCTGTTCTCCTTCGTTTGACATGTGCTGGCGGCCATCTTGGTTTCTGGGTTTCTTGTAGCCTCCCACCCTGCGGCTTCTCCTTCCCACTGGGAGGAGCTGGATGCCTAGCTCATATATATAGGAGGTCTGTGGCTTCAGTTCCTTGCTTGGTCCTCCTGTGTTCACATGCTTCTAAGACTGCTGCTGCTTCTGGTTCCTGATCCTGGCTTCGTCTGACTACCCCGCTGGTTCCTGATCCTGGCTTCGTCTGACTACCCCGCTGGTTCCTGATCCTGGCTTCATCTGACTACCCTGCTGGTTCCTGATCCAGGCTTCGTCTGACTACCCTTCTGGTTCCTGACCTCTGGCTTCGCAAGACCCTGCTTCGGTTTAGCCATCCGTTTGGACTTTTGCTTACAGCTTGATTTTCAATAAAGCCTTCTATTTCCACTTATCTCTTGTTGTACGTCTGGTTCATGGTTCCATGACACCACTCCACACCACTCCTGGTGCCAATTGCCACCAAAGACTGCAATGAGAGTCCACAAACTATCTCTCTCCTGGTGCCAAATGGCTTCAGTGAGTGAGGGGAGCAGGCCAAGCTATATACTCACACTAATTAAAATCAGCCTATGGGGCAGACGAGCTGGTCAGGAATGCACGGCTGGGGAGGCAGCCACACCTCCAGTGCAAACTGCAAAGAAAAAAGGGTGGTCAGTCAGCACATCCCAAAGCGCAGGGGCACGTTGCTATGGCTGAGAACAA
Source organism: Bufo gargarizans (assembly GCF_014858855.1). NCBI lineage: Eukaryota > Metazoa > Chordata > Amphibia > Anura > Bufonidae > Bufo > Bufo gargarizans. Next base: position 137,311,626 of record NC_058081.1, read on the forward strand.
GACTGTTAAACAAAACATACAATGCAACAGCTCACTGCAAACCAAATAAAGTACAAAATTGCGTCACAATTGCAAATGCTATACTAATAAGTTAGAGATGCTTGGCAAATCATTTTGTACAAAATTATTTGAGCCCGTCTGCCGCACGTCAAGGTGATCTCTAGTTAGACGGGTTCCTAACACTTGCTGAATTATATGGTAGCCGTCATGGCACATAAAAGATAGAATTTAGTGTTCGGAACCCGTCTAACTAGAGATCACCTTTGTATTTTATTTGGTTTGCAGTGAGCTGTTGCATTGTATGTTTTGTTTAACAGTCTTGTTCTCAGCCATAGCAACATGCCCCTGCGCATTGGGATGTGCTGACTGACCCCCCCCTTTTTTCTTAGCAGTTTGTACTGGAGGTGTGGCTGACACCTTAGTCGTGCACTCCTGACCAGCTCGTCTGCCCCATAGGCTGATTTTAATTAGTGTGAGTATATAGCTTGGCCTGCTCCCCCTCACTCACTGAAGCCATTTGGCACCAGGAGAGAAATAGTTTGTGGACTCTCATTGCAGTCCTTGGTGGCCATTTGGTGCCTGGAGTGGTGTGGAGTGGGCACAGCATGCATGTTGGTACCTGCTTTCCTTGGATATAATGGAGGCCATTTTGGTACCAAAAAATGACAGAAATTAAAGCGGGCCCAGCATGCATGTGGAACCTACACTTGCTGAATTATATGGTAGCCGTCATGGCACATAACAGATAGAATTTAGTGTTAGGAACCCGTCTAACTAGAGATCGCCTTGCCGTGCGGCAGACGGGCTCAAATAATTTTGTACAAAATGATTTGCCAAGCATCTCTAACTTATTAATATAGCATTTGCAATTGTGAGCTGTTGCATGGTATGTTTTGTTTAACACACTATTACCTAGACATGATGCGTAATGTGTAATGGACGCCAAAGTTCAGCGTACCTATGTTCGCACAGCGCATGCCCATGATTTCATTCCTGTCAGCCAGCACCCCCTGATGTCATGACATCAGCGGAGTCTGCGCTGTAGTGTACACCAGCAACCAGCAGCCATGTTCAAGAGGGTCAACCAACAACAACAGAAATAAGCACATGCACCGGTCAATGTCATGTTGGATTGTCATTCAAAAATCACGGTCTCAGTCATATCTACATCTACTATGGCATATTATTACATTAAGGGCATGCAGGGAGTCAAGAGACCCATGGAAAGAATAGTCCCAGCTATCTGGCAGACACCACTCATCCAAAGGTTATATCGGGTAGGGTCACGCCTGTCAGTGCGGGGCACATCACCGTATTCACCAAGGGTCCACTCCCTAAGCCCTCGAGTGTTCTCCCCATCTTGCAGAGAATGACTGCATAGACCAATAAAATATATCAACACTTTTTAATAAAAACGCAAACTGGGCATGATGCGAGATAAATAAAACGCAAAGGAATCGCAAACACATCCGGTCAGTGTGGCCACATATCCATCCCGATCTTCGTCCCTTATTAATGTGTTATCTACAAAAAAAGAAAAATGTGTTAATAAAGGAATATATGAATATAAAAATATTCGATCTATATGAAACTACCTAAAATTAGGTGAAAATTAATCTAATGGACAGGATAGAGGGCAAGCCGCACTGCATCTCTATACCTTCCTGATTCTGTAATCAACATTAAGGCCCTTAGGCTGAAGGCTCTTGAGAGTACGTATCCATTGTAGTTCTTTTTTCTTGAGGAGACTAACTCTATCGCCCCCTCGTCTAGGTATCAGGATATGGTCAATGATCCAACATCTCAAATCTTTCTCTAAATGTCTAAGCTCAGAAAAGTGTCTGGATACAGGTAAGTCAAGGCGTTTTTTTCTTATCGTATTGCGATGGTTATTAAGGCGAGTTTTTAAATCGGTAGACATCTCGCCAACATAAAGCAAATTGCATGGACAAGATAAAATATATTCAGAATTACATGTCAAATGGTAACGAATACGATATGCAGTTCCTGAACCAGGATGTGTAAAGGTATTACCCTTACAAATATAATGGAAATTTACACAACCAAGACACGGGAAACAACCCGCACTTGGTTGAGTCAATGTGGACTGTCTAAAAATCTTTTTGGGTCCAATGTCTGCCCTAACCAACTGGTCACATAGGTTTTTAGACCTACGATACGACAACAATGGCGGACGGCTAAACTCAGGTATATCCTTTAACCCCTTCCCGACTGCTATACGGCTATATACGTGTTATTTGCACATACCCCGTGCAGCTAGCACATGTATAGATATCATGGCAGCTGTTTAATCCAAGCGCTGCAAAACGCTTGGATTAAAGCTTCTGCCCCTGCACTGCTGCTGTCAGGGACAGCATACAGTGCAGTAATGGCGGCAAGGGACCAATCAGAGTGGTCCCTTGCCGATGATCGCTCTGATTGGTTAGCTATGGCTAGCTATGCAGACTAACCAATCCGAGCACGGCACTGTAAAAATGCAGAGTGGAGATCACAGCCTGAAATTGGGTACGACACCCATTGTGCCCCTGTGCCCCTGCCATTTATAGTAGCCCCTTATGCTGGGATTGCCCTCCCGTGTGCCCCCATTGCCCCCCTTATGCCCCGTGCAGCGATCTCCTCCAGACAGCCAGTGATGGCAGCAGCTCAGGAATGGAGCCGCTGCCATCAGCAGAGAGCGTTCGTTGTAACTTACAGCTAACACTCTGCTGCAACTGGCGAAATCGGTGCTGGCACCGATCGGCAGTTTAACCCCATAGATGCTGCATCCATGGGGTTGAGAGGGAGGGAGCTCCCTCTCTCCTGCATCGCTCTGCCGCTACTGCAATGGCAGTGGCGCAATTGTTGCCATGGCAACTGGGCTGCCATGTATCTAAGGCTGATCAAACCCTGAGGGTCTGATCTGCCTTAGTGTAAATGTAGCACTGACTATACAGTGCATTGCAATAGATGACTATTGCAATGCACTATGCAGTGATCAGGCCCACTGGATCTTTAAGAATTTGGTTAGGAAGTCAGAAGTGTCACGTATATGTGAGGGACCACCAGTTGCAAAACTGCGCAAAATTTTATCCCAAAAAATAGAGATGTGACTAAATACAGAGTCTGAACCAGATACAATAGGGCGTCCTGGGGGATCAATCAGAGATTTATGATTTATTTTTATGATTTAATATAATTTTTTCAACATGTCTAGTACCGACTTGATTCCACCCGCTGGCATTACCTATACGCAGGACAAGATTGATCGCATTAAAAATGGGATAGAGGGAGATGCAGCTTTTCTCAATACCCCGTCAGTGAATACCCCGTCAGTGAAAGAAATAAAAAGAAGGTATGAGTTTCTGTCCAGGAAATGTATATCATTACAATTACACATGACTTTGGGAGAGTACTACAAGGTCCAGCGAATACCAAGGGGTATAAGATCACATTTGCGGCCGAATTTATTTTCTGGTGATGCGACTTATTGCAAAAGGCTTGAAGATCTCTCTAATAAATATGCCTTTAATTTTATTTTTAATGAATATTGAGTATTTACAGCAAGAACTGTTATCCATTACCTCTGAACTGTCTGATATGGATGCAATATTCCAATCGCCGCTCTCTGCTGATGATCTGGCTTGATTCAAGGAATATCTTTCTACCGCATTGTCTAAGTTTCAAACAGAGTCTGAGGAGGGGAAGAGGACCAAATGGAATATAGATCTTAATGACTATAAAAAAGGCTCTATCTATACATGGCAAGTTGATAACACCAACAATTCTAATGGGAAAGACATAAGAAGGAAGCGCAACAACAAAACGTGTGTTCATGTGAACAACACACAGACCAGCAAGAAGAAATGACTGTTGTAAATCTTTCCTCCAAGGAACTGACTACATCACAAGTGAGTGTCCTTAGTAAGGGCCTTTCTTTTTGCCCAAACACGCATGCTAACTGGTTTGATTTGGAGGTTGATTTATTTTCTTTTTTTCGTGCTATTAAGTTAAAAACATGGTTTAAAGATAAGAGACCTGTCGTCTGAGTGAATTCACTCTAGGGATCGTCAATCTCTCTTTAAAAAGTAATTTTAACCCTATTGTGACTGAACCAGCAGTTGAAGCATATATGTCTGCTGTCAGATCTGAGTTTGATTTGCTTAGGGAGGCAAATCAGTCTGCTCCCTTTAGGCATCCCAATCTTACATCTGCAGAGGCAATTATACAACTTAATAATGATCCCAGTGCCACAAGAAAACAGGCAGACAAGGGTGGCACTGTGGTAATTATAGACTCTCAAAAATACATCTTGGAGATTTTAAGACAATTGAGTGATACTGATGTTTATTATGCTGTACAAACTGACCCTGATATATGTAGGGTGATAAAACAGAGTCTATCTGATGCATTAATGGCGGGGTAATTGGTAATGATCTTGTTGAGTATTTATATGTTACACATCTGGTAACCCCGGTTATATACGTACTACCAAAAATTCATAAATCTCTGATTGATCCTTCAGGATGCCCTATTGTATCTGGTTCAGACTCTGTATTTAGTCACATCTCTATTTTTTTTTTATAAGATTTTGCGCAGTTTTGCAACTGGTGGTCCCTCACATATACGTGACACTTCTGACTTCCTAACCAAATTGGAAGAGGTCGATTTGTCAGGTATACAGACTGCGATACTGGCATCATTTGATGTCGTTACCTTATATACCTCTATAGATCATGATAGGGGGATTGCCGCTGTGAACAGAATGTTGGAAATGTCCTCCTACTCTGAACAGGCCTGTGATTTTGATGTAACTTTACTTAATATCATCTTGAGACACAGTTATTTTTGATTTCAGGATACGTACTATATGCAGAAAAGGGGCGTGGCAATGGGGTCCAATGTGGCCCCAACAGCCGCAAACATCTTTATGCAGTGTTTTGAGGAGGACGTCGTCTGTGTCCCACCACTTCAGACATGTATTGCGGTGGTGGAGATGCATAGATGACGTCCTACTCATATGGACTGGTAGCGAGACTGAACTACAGAATTTTCAAATGTTTTTGAATGATATTGATGTTGCATTGCAATTTACTTTGGTACAATCTACTGATGAAATGCAATTCCTGGATACCAGAGTGGTCTTATCCAATAGCAGACTACATACTCAATTATATACCAAACCTACTGACAAAAACACTATTTTATCCTACAGTAGCAGTCACCCTAGAAAGATGGTAAGACATCTCCCGTATTCACAGTTTCTCAGAGTGAAACGTATAGAATCCATACAAAACAGCTTTGATATTACTATCGACACAATGATTAATACATTTTTGAAAAGGGGTTATCCATACAAACTGCTACAAGAACATAAGGATACAGTCTGCACATTGGAAAGGAGGACCACTTTGGCTAACCAGAAATCTAAGAATAGACAGCCCAGAATTCCTTTTATATCTACCTATACTGAACAGAGTGCTGAAATAGCCAAAATTATTAGACGACATTGGCAAATATTGGGTGGATGTTTAACCCTTTCATGAACAAGGGTAATTGATGTCCCCATGTCCACGTCTAATTTTACAAATCTGACATATGTCACTTTATGTGGTAATAACTTTGGAAAGCTTTTACTTATCCAGGCCATTCTGAGACTGTTTTCTCATGATACATTGTAATTCATTGTAGTCATAAATTTGAGTGCTGAAATGGCCAAAATTATTAAACGACATTGGCACATATTGGGTGGATGTTTAAAGGATATACCTGAGTTTAGCCGTCCGCCATTGTTGTTGTATCGTAGGTCTAGAAGCCTACGTGACCACTTGGTTAGGGCAGACATTGGACCCAAAAAGATTTTTAGACAGTCCACATTGACTCAACCAAGTACGGGTTGTTTCCCGTGTCTTGGTTGTGCATTTTGCAGAGCGGAATTGTGGACCCATTGTGGACCCATTCATTTCTATGGGGCAGCACTATTGCAGACAAGAATAGGCATTTTCTATTAAAATGCGGAACGCACATCGCTGATGTCCATGTTTTGCGGATCCACGTGTGAATGGACCCTAATACCTTTACACATCCTGGTTCAGGAACTGCATATCAAATTCGTTACCATTTGACATGTAATTCTGAATATGTTGTCTATATTTTATCTTGTCCATGTAATTTGCTTCATGTTGGCGAGATGTCTACCGATTTAAAAACTCGCCTTAATAACCATCGTATTGCGATAAGAAGAAAACGCCTTGATTTACCTGTATCCAGACACTTTTCTGAGCTTAGACATTAAGAGAAAGATTTAAGATGTTGGATCATTGACCATATCCTGATACCTAGACGAGGGGGGCGATAGAGTTAGTCTCCTCAAGAAAAAAGAACTACAATGGATACATACTCTCAATAGACTTCGGCCCAAGGGCCTTAATGTTGATTACAGAATCGGGAAGGTATAGAGATGCAGTGCGGCTTGCCCTCTAGCCTGTCCATTAGATTCATCTTTGTCTTTGCTTTTTAGGTAGTTTCATATAGAACTAATATTTTTATATTCATATATTCCTTTATTAACACATTTTTCTTTTTTTGTAGATAACACATTGCTAAGGGACGAAGATCGGGATGGATATGTGGCCACACTGACCGGATGTGTTTGCGATTCCTCTGCATTTTATTTATCTCGCATCATGCCCAGTTAGCATTTTTATTCATAAGTGTTGATATATTTTATTAGTCTATGCAGTCATGTCTCTGCAAGATGAGGAGAACCCTCGAGGGCTTAGGGAGTGGACCCTTGGTGAATACGGTGATGTGCCCCGCACTGACAGGCGTGACCCTACCCGATATAACCTTTGGATGGGTGGTGTCTGTCAGATAGCTGGCACTATCCCTTCCATGGGTCTCTTGACTCCCTGCATGCCCTTAATGTAATAATATGCCATGGTAGATGTAGATATGACTGAGACCGTGTTTTTTGAATGACAATCCAACATGACATTGACTGGCGCATGTGCCGATTTTCGTTGTGGTTGGTTGCCCCTCCTGAATATGACCGCCGGTTGCTGGTGTACTCAACAGCACAGACCCTGCTGATGCCGTGACATCAGGGGGTGCGGGCTGACAGGAACGCGATCATGGGCATGTGCTGTGCGAACACAGGTACGCTGAACTTTGGCGTTCATTACACATTAAGCCGCATCATGTCTAGGTAATTGTGTACACAGACGTTTCTAATCTTCCTCCCTCATAATTAATCTTCTGCACGTGGCACTTTATTGTATCAATTATCTACATTTCACTGTATTTATATGAATATGTAATTTTTTATATTATCTATGATGATTAATAGCATACACTCAGCTGATTGCAATGTTTTATTGTCACATTGTATGTGTGTATACACATGGCCGGTTAGCTCAGTTGGTTAGAGCGTGGTGCTAATAATGCCCAGGTCGCAGGTTCGATCCTCGTACGGGCCACATGTTTTATATTGGGCAGACTAGATGGGCCAAATGGTTCTTATCTGCCGACACATTCTATATGTTCACACTTATTTTTAATATATCTTTATAATTGTTGATGTAATTTTCATAATTGCACACAAATTGCAGTATTGGATTTGCACATGGATTTATGGATTTACTTGTATATATTGCTCACTTGTATGGAGTTCTTTGCTTGAGAAAGGCTCTTATATAGAGCCGAAACGTTGCCTTGCCATATGGGTGAATAAAGTCTTTTTATTTTTGTCACATTTCTGTGAGTGCTGCCCGCTTTTTATATTTTTTATATTGGGTGAGCTTATTCCCATTGGGCTGTGCACCCAAGGTAGTTCATTTTTTTTCTTTCACCGGTGCTGCCTTTTTTCCTTATTTACTGTGTATATATATATATATATATATATATATATATATATTGTGACACAGTGAGAGGCAGCTGGACTCAGAAGCCATGTCTCTGTGTTGGGATTTGGGAGCCTTATGTCTGGATGAAGGCTTGCTATCTATTTGGCGTGAAAACAGGTTGGTGCTGCTATCAGCAAGGACTCATTGAGACAGAATTGCTGCATGGTGTGAATTACCACCAAGGTGACTTTTTGTTTGAATAGGACTGCTTTTTTTGTCACTTGCCTAAAGTGATTCCTAATGATGACCCCTACAGACGACATCGAAACCTACCTGGTGATGTACGAGAAAGTGGCCATCAGGGAAAAGCTACCCCGTGACCAGTGGGCTGAGGTCGTTGCTCCATTCCTGCCATCCGATTCCCAGCGGGTGTATTTCGACTTGCCCGGCAATCAAGCTGACAAAAAATAAAGGGTGAGATTTTGTCAAGACTGGGGATGAATGTGTTAGTCCGGCCCCAGCGGGTACATGAGTGGGGGTTTAAGGCTGCTGAGCCTGTGAGGACCCAGTATTATGACTTACTCCACCTCTTGCAAAAGTGGCTACAGCCTTGTGCTGTGTACCCGGCTATGCTGGATAGACTATTAGCCAATATGTTTTGGAGGGCTTTGCCACACCCTCTCCAGCACTGGATCGGTCAGGTGTCTCCTGGCAATGCCCTTGAGATGGTGGACCTGGTGGAACGCTATGAAGCTACCAGGAATCTAAAGGAGGGTTGTGTCGGGAGGGGGGGTCGGCAAACCCCGGAAATCTCCACCCCAGGCCCGGAAATTTGAGCCGATAAAACCCGCCCCGGATGTACCCACGGCGGACCTGGTTCCGATAGTATGCTGGTGGTGTCAGGAGTCTGGCCATGTAAGGGTTGACTGTCCCCATCGCGTTGAGCCCATGGACACTAACTATGGCTACTGTCAGTCGTAATATGCCAGGAAGCTGTGTGCAACAGGTACCCTAGAGTCTCTAGATCACTTATGCCAGGTGGAAGTGGGAGACACTCCGGTGGAGGCTCTGCTGGACTCAGGGAGTCTGATGACCCTAGTAAGGGCTACCCTGGTACAGTCCACTAAGTATACTGGCCGGAATGTCAGGGTGATGTGCATCCACGGAGACTTAAAAGACTACCACGGTGGCCGGTAGATGGACCCACGAGACACAAATCTACATTATGAACTCATAATAGGGAGAGACTTCCCGGTCTTCCCAGCACTGTGGCCTGCTATGAGAGTGACTGATACCCATGAGACAGGGGTAACCCTTGCAGAGTGGCCTTGCTCAGGGGGGAGACCAGAACCCTGGTAACCAGAGACCGAAGGGCCAGCGGTAGGGGTGACCGCCACTTTGGTGGAAGAGGGGAAGACAACCCCGCTAAGTGTGATGGTGGGAGATGTGGAGGACTTTTGAATTGGCAGACCTCAATGTCTCGGGGATCATTTTGGTACTGCCCAACATTGTGACCCAACCCTATCCTGCGCCTGGGAAAATGTGTTAATAGTAGATGGTGAACCACAACAACCTGGGGCAGAGTCAGTGTTTCCCCGTTTTGTGGTTCATCAAGATATGTTGTATTGGGTAAACCAACTACTGGGTGAGCCTATTGAACAGTTGGTGGTCCCCAAGGCTTATCGCAAGCTTGTGTTAGATCTAGCCCACCAACACGTTCTCGGGGGTCACCTGGGGCTGCAGAAAACTCAGGATCGTATTCTACAGCGGTTTTACTGGCCCAGCATATTCAAAGAAGTGAAAGAGTTTTGTAAGTCTTGCCCGTCCTGCCAGATAACTAGCCCCCAGCCATATTTCTGTAGTCCCCTAACACCTCTCCCGATTATCGAAGTACCATTTGGCCAAATAGCTATGGACTTCATAGGCCCAGTACCGAAGTCCACCAGAGGGCATCAACAGATCTTAGTCATTCTAGACACTGCGACATACCTCGGCCAAACTCATAGCTAAGGAGTTAATGGAGATGTTTTCCCGAGTAGAACTACCTAAATAGGTTCTGACTGACCAAGGGACCCCTTTTATGTCCAAGGTGATGAGGGAACTCTGTAAGTTGCTGCACATAAAACAACTACGGACGTCTGTTTACCATCCGCAAACGGACGGTCTGATAAAACGGTTTAACCAAACATAAAAAAATATGTTGAAAAAGGTAGTGTCTAAAGATGGGAAGGACTGGGACCTCCTTCTGCCCTATATTATGTTTGCAGTGCGAGAGGTACCCCAGGCTTCTACTGGGTTCTCGCCCTTCAAACTGCTATATGGCAGACACCCTCGCGGTCTCTTGGACGTGGCCAAAGAGGCGTGGGAACAACAACCCACTCCACATAAAAGTGTCATTGAGTACGTTACCCAGGTGCAAGATTGGATAGAGACAGTGTTAGGGAGCATATGGAAGCAGCTCAGCGAGCCCAGAGTTGGGTCTATAATCGGCAGGCTTGCGTCCGGATCTTTAACCCGGGTGATCTGGTTTTGGTTCTGGTGCGACCGTAGACAGTAAGTTCCTGGCTAGGTGGCAGGGGATGGAGATGTAAACTACAAGGTACACCAACCAGGGCAGCGAAAGCCGGAACAGGTTAACCATGTGAATTTACTCAAACTATGGAAAGAGAGGGAAATCTGTACAGATGACAGCCCGCGGCCGGGTTTTCTAGGAGAAGAGGTACCGGCCCCCTGTCTGATGCAAGAGAGGCGGCTGCCACAGTAAAAGTTGCTGACAGCCTCTCCTCTAAACAGACTCAGGAGACCAGGGAGTTTGTTAGTCGGAACACGGATGTGTTCTCGGACCTCTCTGGACACGCTTCCATAATCCAGCATGACATTTTCACTGAGCCTCAGGCAAAAGTCCGGTTAAAACCATACAGGGTACCTGAGGCTTGACGACAAGCCATATCAGAGGAGGTGCAGCTAATGTTGCAGCTAGACGTCATTGAGGAGTCAAAAAGTGAGTGGACCAGTCCTATAGTATTGATACCCAAGCCGGACGGGACGTTGCGGTTTTGTAACGACTTTTGAAAACCTAACGAGGTTTCCAAATTCGATGCTTATCCCATATGTCGGGTGAATGAGCTCATCGAGAGGTTAAGACAAGCCCGGAATTTTTCTGTTTTGGACCTCGCGAAAGGGTACTGGCAGGTGCCCTTAATGGAGGCTGCCAAAGAGAAAACTGCCTTCATCACGCCTGAAGGGCTGTATCAATTTAAGGTCTTACCCTTTGGTCTGCATGGCGCCCCCGCGACTAATGGAGATTGTGCTTCACCCACATCATTGGTACACTTTGGCTTACCTGGACGATTTTGTCATCCACAGTACCGACTGGGAAAGTCACCTACCCAAAGTGCATGCTGTAGTGGACTCCCTTCGGAAACCTGGGTTAACCACTAACCCAAAAACATGTGCGATAGGGTTAGAAGAGACCAAGTACCTGGGGTATGTAATTGGGCACGGAGTCATCAAACCCCAAGTGAACAAAATAGAGGCGATACGGAATTGGCCCCGACCTATCAACACTAGGCTAATAAAGTCATTCCTGGGAATGGTTGGCT